>NC_088921.1:41980000-42265000 GCF_038396675.1 Hydra vulgaris
TTATAAAAAAGATAATAAAAAATTCTTTTCAGATATAATCGCCTAAAAACTATTGTTTTTTAGATTAAAATAAAAAGAGTCGATATTTTTGATTTAATTTCGCTTCTTTTGAGTACCAGGTTGACATACTTTAGAAAAACTTTTTTTTTCAAAATATGGGTCTTGAGGCACTCCTAAAAATATTTTTTATTCAAAAAAATTTTAAACCTAGTGTTTTTGTATTATATAGAACACATTTAGTTAAGTGCAGCAGACTATTTTAAAAAAAGTTGTTTTTTGAACCACCTTAATATATATATATATATATATATATATATATATATATATATATATATATATATATATATATATATATATATATATTAATTTATAAATCCTTATTTAAAATTGAATAGCATTACAAGTAATGAGTTGTACAATTTTATCCATCATTAAATACTAAAAAAAAAGGTTGCCAAAAATGCAAGCAAACATATCATATATGTATTGAAAAGGCAGTGAAGCTCCTAATGTTTTGTGGCAGGTAGAGGTCGCTTGGTGTGATGGATAATGAAACTAGTAATAATGCGTTCAAAAACTTTGTATAATGCGGATGTAATGGTAACTGGACGGTAGTCATTGGATGCGAATTAGATATTTTAGAAATTGGTATTATGTTTGCTGATTTCCATTGGTCAATTAGGTAACTACTTTCTATGAGGCGGTTAAATAGAATACAAATTGATGGGGTGAGCAGATTTGAGTAAATGGGGTGAGCAGATTTGAGTAAAAGCGGAGAAAGATCATCTGTCCTGACCACCCTATCATTAGTTTGTTGAGTTGGTTGAGAATGTTATTAAGTGTAAAGATGGGGGTAATAGGTGAGTTTACTTTTCGGTTGATGAAGAACAAGAGGTTAGGCTGTTTATTACCAATCTAAACACTTTGAAAGTGATAGTTTTTTTTAAATTAGTTTGCTAACGTCTTAGAGAAGGGTGGTGGTTAGTCCTTTATCTGCTATACATATACATATATTTAAAGCGTACACATAGAGCGATTTACGCACGTCTTAAGCGGTTTTATGTAAGCATTAATCGATTTTGGTTAAGCAACTTTTTATCATTTTTAACTTTTATATTAATCTATAAGTGGTAAGATAAAAAAAGTAATTAATTTTTAAAAAAGTCACCTTAACTTTTGAATGACATTTATGTAAAAATATTTTTTACAAAAGTTTGAATGACAATTTTACAAAAGTTTGATATAAGCGTTATTTACTAATGAAAAAAACTCAAATAAAATTAAAAGTTTATTTTAATTTTATTTTTATTTTACTGTAATGATCGATTTTTTAGGCTTGAAGCAAAGATCATAAAAACATAACTTGATTCTGATAAATAATATATGATTTAATTTAAAACTAATTTAATAAAAATATTATTTATTCTAATAAAAAAATGTATATTTAATTTAGATTTAAAAATATATATAATTTAATTTTGATTTAAAAAATGTATTTAAATTTAATTAAGTTAATGCTTTGGTTTAACTTAACTGTCAAATTTGTTTAAAAATATTACCAAGTATTATTTAATATTGAAATTTTATTTGTTCTAAAAAAAAATAGCTTATTTTTATCGCAATTGCTTTTTCGGTTTTCCTTCCTACACATTTTTTTTTTACTCAAAATTAAATTTTAAATAAACAGCTGCATCAAAAACTTGCGCAAAACGTAAGTTAAACTTTTTTTTTTATAACGCAAGTTAAACCGCAGCCATTATTTTTTAATAAACGATATATACAGCAATATAATTTTGATAATAAAATAATAGACTAATAAACTTTTAATAAATAAAGTAAATAAATTAACGTAATTTTTTTATTTGTTACTCTCTAATTTTTTTTAAATAAAAAATCATTTGTAGTTGCAAAACAGCAATTAGTAATTTAAGAAATAATCATTTTAAAAATTCAAAAATTTAACATATTTCAATTCATTTATGCAAATGTCCAGAAAAGAAATTTGTTAATACCAATAGTAGTAGAGTAATAGGAAACGTTTTTAAAAATGCAATATTAAATTTAACTATTTACTATTAAAAAAAAAAGAGAAAATAAACATTCCATTATAAAAATAATAAAAAAGCCATTAAATAACATTTAACTCATTTTGCTGTAATTAATATTATTGCAGTAATTTAAAAAAGTTAATGTCTTTAAAAATGTCTTTAAAAAATATAAAAATAAAGAGATTTTTTGACATCAAACATTGCGATAGGCTAATGCATTAAGTTTTTTTTAAAAACAAGGCCTATATATATTTATATATATATATATATATATATATACATATATATATATATATATATATATATATATATATATATATTATACACACATATATATATACATATATATATATATAAATATATATATATATAAATATATATATATAAATAATATATATATATATATATATATAAATATAAAAATATATATATATAAATATCAAAATATATATACATATATATATAAATATATAAATATATATATATATATATATATATATATATATATATATATATATATATATATATATATATATATATATATATATATATATATATATATATATATATATATATATATATATATAGAACCCTTAGATGTTGTCCGAAAGTTTTTTCCATATTTTGTTGACAAAAAGTAAAAATTAAAATGCAAGACCGGAATTTTTTTTTTTTAAAATGATAGACTGCCTGCCCCAACCAAACCCTCAGTCGATGTAGCAGCACTCCCTTGCGGGTCAGGCTATTTGTCAGTCGATGTAGCAGCACTCCCTTGCGAGTCAGGCTATTTGTCAGTCGATGTAGCAGCACTCCCTTGCGAGTCAGGCTATTTGTCAGTCGATGTAGCAGCACTCCCTTGCGAGTCAGGCTATAAGATAGTCGATGTAGCAACACTCCGCGCATGATTTACAGTAAAAAAAATAAAAATAAAAACATTTTATTAAAAAAAATAAAAATAAAAACATTTTATTAAAAAAAATTTAAATAAAAACATTGTTTATATTGTTAAAAACATTTAAAATGTTTTAAAAACATTCAGAATGTTTTTAAAAACATTCTGGTCAATTAAATTTGCGTTTTTGTGGTTTTTTTAAAAAACGATTAATTTGTAATTAAATTAATGGTTTTTACTTTCGTCCAACACGGAAATGTTGGACGCAAGTTAAAAGTAATTAAAAGTGACGTATATGTTGGCGTAAGAATCACTTTTTTCCTTCCGCTCTTCCCAAAGCCAACAAACTATAGATCTATATATATATATATATATATATATATATATATATATATATATATATATATATATATATATATATATATATATATATATATATATATATATATATATATAGGCTTGTTAAGAAGCATTACGCCATGTAAATTTTACACGCAAAATGGCAATTTCATCTAAGCGTTTCACCACATAAATAATGTTTCAATTGCATTATTTAAACAGTCTTTTGAAATAGTTCATGTGGAAAAAATATTTTCACCATCAATTATGAAATAATTTTTTTTTTTAAATGAAAAAACAAACAGTTAAATAAATTTTTTTCTGCTTTTCTTGTTCTCGTTTTTTTAAACAACTTTTAAGTTTTATTTAGATATATTTAAAAATTTTAAATTTAAACTTTTTTAAAAATTTAAAACACTCCTTTTTTAAATTGAATTTTGGAAATTTTAAATTCATTGGGAATTTCCGCGATAGTAAATATCCAATATATAGTATATAATATATCCAATTTTCAGAACTTTTAAAATTTTTGTTGTTGACAAATTATCTTGCAACAATTTTGATGTTATGTTTACTATAATAGACATAACAAAAATATTGCATACAAAAAATATAATATGAAAATATTGCATGCAATGAAAGTAATACATGTAACAATAATAAAATAAAAAAAACTTACTACACCATTAACAGCAAGCAACTGATCTCCTCTTTTTAATCCTCCATGTCTAAATGTTTAAGATTCAAGAGTTTAAAATACAAAATCAATAAATACTTTAATTCTTTTTATTAGAGTAAAAATATAAAAATACAATCAAATAAAAATACAATCAAATAAAAATACAATCAAACAAAAATACAATCAAATAAAAATACAATCAAACAAAAATACAATCAAATAAAAATACAATCAAACAAAAATACAATCAAATAAAAATACAAACAAATAAAAATACAAAATCTTTTCTTTATAAAACAGCAAAACACTTTTTTTAAGCAAGTATTCCCATATTTGAACTCAAGACAAAAAGCCTAAAATTCACTATTAAGCACTTCATGATAAATATTATATTGGAGTAACCATGTAAGTATTAAATAAATAATGAGACTAAAAAGTTATGTTTCTGCTATGCATAAGCCAAAAATAAGGTCATGAAGTTCAACAGTTCGCATCAAGGTTAATATATAAATGGCAAAACACTTTGACACAACAATTTTAGATTTAAAGCACATAATAACAAGTCTTTTTTTTAGCAAAGCTAAAATTTTATAACAACAAATCTTCTACTTAAATTTTTTTTATATTTAGTACTTTAATGATTTTTTAGTAGTTTGAGACTGATGATGGATTTAGATATAATTCAAAATACTCAAAAGCTATCATTTAATTAACGGATTTAAGATCAATAGAAGTTGTTTCTTTATTTTTTAATGTTAGGTGAAGTTAAAGTCTTATTGCCTGGAAAGTTAATAAATTATTTAAAAGATATAGCATTAAACCATTACAAGGAAAGAAGCTCACAGTAAGTTTGATGAAATGAAGGTTGCTAAAAGAGGAGCTAATGGAAAGTTTTGAAACTGAAGTTCTTAAATTTATCTTATACAATTTATGTAAGAATTATACATTTATAATAATGTTTTAAAGAACTTGTATATTAGAATATTATTTCATTTTAATAATAACTAATGTAGTATAATAGTTTCATTTTTATGTGCCAGCTAATAAAGTCCAAAAGTATATTTTATCCAAAAGTATACAAAGAGATATTTTGACCTGGGGCCCATCTCTGAATAATGAGCAGGATATCAAACAGCGATGTTAACCTGAGCGTGATTGTAAATGATTATTATTGATAAAAAAGCTTTGATATGTGCATAGAGTGCAAAAAAAAACTTTAATAGGTGTATAAAGTGCAACAACAAAAAAAAGAAGCTTTGATAGGTGTATAGAGTCCTATATAAAACATAACAGCAATATTTAGATAATTTTAATTAAATGCATGACATCAACTTACGAAATTTTTTTTAAAACAAAAATGCTGTGAAAATTCATTTTAAAATGATAGATTATTCTCTGTTATATTTTATTATGATTTATTTTGATAAAGTTTTATGATAGCATGATTTTATGTCTGGTAATGATCTAATTTATTTATATCAACAAATACAACAAAAAAATATAGAAGCAACAAGACAATATAAAAAAATATACAAAAAGTTCTAGTAAAACTCAAGAAATTTTTAAGGTTAAACTTAAAGAGGTCCTAAACTGCCGAAGCATATTGTGTTCATATTAAGGAGAATGATAAAAAAACGCTTGGGCTAAATTTTTTTGATCAAAATTAAAGAATAAATGCATATCAAGAAAAATTAATTGTATTAGGCCAAATAGTCTTCATAATATATGCCGCAATTTACAGACTTGATAATTTATTCAAGCGTGTTTTATTCCTAAAGAGTTTTAGTACCTGATGTCATTGATTTTTTTGTTTGTTTAAAAGATTGATTTTTTTTTTTTTTCAATAACGCCATGTACTAAAACTCTTAGGAATAAACGTGCTTGAATAAATTATCAAGTCTGTAGATTGTAGCATATATTATGAAGACTATTTGGCCTAATACAATTAATTTTGATTGATTAATTGGTATGCATTTATTGTTTTGCTTTAATCAAAAAAATTTGGCCCAAATTTTTTTTTATCATTCTCTTTAATATGAGCACAACATGCCTCAGAGGATTGGGATCCCTTTAACAAAGTTTAAGTTATCTGAGGTTCAACTTAACCAGGGAATTATAATAATAATGAACTAGACGATTTCAAGAAACCAAATGAAACAGCTTGAGATAACAAAAGTTTGAGTAAATTGGTGAGACTTACCAAGTTATTCAAAATTTTACTTATATAGCAATTGTTTTTTAAACTACAAAAGTTATAACTTTTTACATTACAGTTAATTAATAACTGTAATATAAAAAGTTATAACTTATCTTGTTTAAAAAACAATTGCTATATATATATATTAGAAAAGATTTAAATTTGGGAAATCACATTTTTAAATGCATATGACCAACACAAACTTAAATGTACATACACTGACCAATTGAGGTCCAACTGTGTTTCTTTGTTTTTAAAAAGAAAAATCAAAAACTCACTGACCAAACTGACCTAACTAAAAATTGGTAATGGAAGAGTGTCACACCCCTAACACTACAACCCCTTAATCTAACCTTACTACTATATATTGCTAATATGAAGTTGAATATTTAGAATATCTATATTCAATAAGTATGTATATTTTACTTATTTCTGATATATATATATATATATATATATATATATATATATATATATATATATATATATATATATATATATAATATATTTATATATATATATATTTATTTATATATATATATATATATATATATATATATATATATATATATATATATATATATATATATATATATATATATATATATATATATATATATCTGGTCTTGTTACAAGATTTCGCTGCGTAACGAAAACGCGTAACGCATTTCTAAGTAACTCAATTCAGTAAATATATTTTGTCTTGTTAGAAGTTATATTGCGTCACTAGCGTCTTTTCAATTACCGCATTGTAATTAAAATTATTTTATTAACGCGTTAAAAATCATACAGTTTTTTTTTTCTCACTATAACAAAAATTACAAATAAAATTTAAGTTCCTATTTGAAAAATCATTTTTATTATTTTTTTTAAATATGAACTGAATTTTATTTTTAAAAAAATATTTTTTCATAAAACATAAAATAATATTTCTTTATTTTCTTATAATTTTACAGTTGGTTTTTGGTTATTTAATTAACTGTTAATAAATTTTTTCTTATTTATTTTGTGAACTTTTTTTAATAATGTTTTTAAACAATAAAAAGTTTTTTTTTATTATTTATCAGTTACTGATAACATATTTGTGATCATAATTTATTTTCATAAATTAAACAAGCGTCATTAAAACTTTACGTTATTGAATTAACAATAAACAAAATATCTTATTGATAAAATATTTACATCAAAATAAATCGTGCATTTTTTAAACTATTATGACAAAAAATAACTTTTTAAAATTTTTAAAATTTTTAAAAGGAATTTATATATTTCATTTCTTAAGATAAAACTTAATACACTTTATTTTTTTCAACTAATTTTTAACAACAACAAAAAAATTATTAAACAAATTGTTTCTTTAACAAAAAATCTATTAGTTTGCAATTAAATGCTTTTACTTATGACTTTTTTTCTTCTGAATAAAGTAGTAACCAGACTAGTCTATGGATAGACTTACAACACAGACATAGAAAATTCTGTATGTTGTAATGGACACAACAAATGTTTAATTTTTTGTCCTTGTTGTGTCTATCAAATTTTTGATGGTGTCCTAAGATTGCTCAGTTAAAAAATAATTTTCACTTCATAAGTCTACAAAGCATATTTTTTTGTCTATTTGGTGTCTATGATTTTGTCTAAATTTACTTGATTTCATAAAACCAGAAATATTGATTTGACAAAAAATTAAAAAATGAACTTCTGTTAGAAAAATTGTATTTTTAATTTTGCGCTCGTTTTTAGTTTTTGAAACGATGCTGCAGTGAAAATTTAATTACTCGTTATAAGTCCAAACTATATATTAAATAGATCTTCTATACCTCATTAAAAAATCGAGATTGTTCATTTAGTGTCCGTTTTTAAAATGATTGTCTAGAAAGACAAACATTTTTTATAGACAATTCATTTTTGATAGTTGTAATTAAAATTGTTGCAATTAGTGCTTTGTCGAAGTCTATTTTTGTCCTTTTATAATAAGGCCATTAGAGATTGTCTGGTTGCTAGAATAAAGGTCACATTAACGACATCAAAAGATAATTTAAATATTCTTAAAGATAAAAGTTTTTGCGTAGCGCAAAACTGCTGAACACGTAGGCAAATCGCCTTTTCGCAGGCAAAGTGCGAGCTGCATAACGCTTCTTAACAAGGCCTGATATATATATATATATATATATATGTATATATATATATATATATGTATATATATATATATATATATATATCCATATATTGTTAATATGAAGCTGAATATTTAGTATCTATATTCAATAAGTATGTATATTGGACTTTGTGGGCTACGCGGACTGCTCCCCTAGACAGTCTTGCACAGAGATCTTTCCAAGAAATTAAAATAATGTTTTGATATTTTCACTGAACTTTTATTTTGTTCTGGGAGTCAGCATGAAAAATAAGAAATCAAAGGCGAGCAGTCAATTCGACCAGCTTACACATAGAATTGATGGTTAATTGTTTTTTTGAATGGTCAAAATTTTTTATTTTTATGGAAATGGAAACTTGCAAATAACAAGCATTTTAACTATCTGCTAATGTTAATAGTTTTAAAAAATTCTCGTATGCATAGGTTTTCATTCAATTAAAAAAGGAAGTTTGATAACATCCAAGAAATTTATTGCTGAATTTTTTTTTTTAAATATGAAAACAATTTTTAAGAAATATTCAAAAAATAAAAACTGAATACTTAATACTAAGAGAAATTGTTTTATGTAATGCTACTAAAACTTTAAGTTATTTAAAACGAAGTTTTAACTAAAAATGTATTTTCAAATATAAGTTTATAGAATTTCTATTGTAGAGTTTTTTTTTTAATAGGTAATTTTAACTCTGGCCCTGCTTGTGTTACAAATAAAAGTGTTGTTTGTCTTATTTTAGTCTCCACCATTTTGATGGGTTGATGTTTAATGATTCTATTACAATTCAATAATAGGAAAAAAAAAAGTTCTAATGTGCAATTGATAATTTTAAATTTATTCAAAAATAATTCACTCATTGCAATAACTTCACAATTGGCAGGAAAAGCTATGAGAAAAATGAATAAAAACATTGAATTTAAAAAAAAAAATTTGAAGAAAGTTCTTAGCTACATACAACAGGGTAATTCCATGTCAATTGAGCCAGGCCATGTCACCATACATCTCAGATTTTGCTGATTTTTATACAGTTGAGAGTACTTAGTAAAACAAGAAATTCTTGAAAATTTTAGCTTCTAGCTCCAAGAGGATCCTGAAATATGATCATTTCACTTTCAACTGATCTTGGCCAGGCCCCTCTTGTCCTCTCAGAATTAAGAACTTTGTTTAAAGGTTCCAAGTCACATAGCTTTAAAAATATTTGATATTTTGACTTAAAAATTTGTACCTGACTATTTTCAGGATTGAAGAATCCAATGAAATAATCAAAAATATAAAAAAATATTTTTAAGTACCTGTAATTATCAATTTAAATAAATTTAGGCAATTTTTTATTTACCTGATTTTGATGCTCAAGAAGCCCACGTGGCCTTGATGATATCAAAAAAATCTTTTTTACACATTATTCTAAATTTTATGATTTTTCACAAAACATAAGAATTTTGATCTGCAAGTATATGGATTTCCAAATATAAATAACGGGGCACAGGCCCCACTTTTTTATAGCGGAATCTTGCAATACATTTTCCACTACCTTTCAGACTAGCTAGAGCTATGAAAATTTCTGTATTTTTTTAGTGTTGATAAACAAGCATTTTAAAATTAAAAAAGGGCCCAAGACACTAGGGGAGGGGGTGGGGCACGTGCCCCACTTTTTGAACAGAATCTTGAGATGGACTTTTCACTATCTTCCAGACAAGCTGCAGCTCTGAAACTTACAGCATTTGTGTAGTCCTGATGAACATGCGTTAAAATTGTTTCAGGTCAGTTTTTGTCAAACATTTTTTAAAACTCAAACTTTTTTTCAACCGGTCATGTTGGTCACATGGTTCATGGGCAAGAATTCATTTTGGGAGGTCAAGATTACAATTTTAGTCATTTCAGGCAATCATTTTAGTACAACAATAATATAAAAATACTGTTATATAATATATTGTTGTTTTACAAAAGTACATTTGTTTATCTTTTTCTTTTTTTCTTTTTTTTTTTCAAAATTTTCACTTCCAACAAGGCTGCAAGCAACCACTATTGCTATGTTGGAAGTTACTGGAAGAAAAAAGATGAGGTTTAAAGAACAAGATAACGATTGAATAAAAAACAAGATAACTTAAAAGATTGGAAATTATATGAATCAGGAAAACAAGATGAAGGAAGCAAATTCCAAAGAACTGATGTTTAAGGAAAAAAACTAGATGAATAAGAATTTTCGGAGCACTTAGGAACAGTCACAGTAAAAGGATGGGATATTTTTTAGCACAAAAGACTTTGTGAATAAAAATGTTATCAAATATGAAAATTTTAACAAATGAACTATAAGAATAAGAGGAACGAATTGTTTAAAAAGACTTGTAACTAAACATTGAATGAGTTGGATACTTGTTTAAAAAGACTTGTAACTAAACATTGAATGAGTTATGAGATGTTGAATGATACTTGTAAAGTTAATCTAATAGTTTTCAGTTACATTTTTTTTTTGTTGCCATTTTTATGTGTTTCATATTGTGTGCGTGTTTTTTTTAATGTTTTAGTTTCAATTTAGTTCTTTACTCTTGAGTGAACTTTAGTTGTATGAATATGTTGTTGTATTAAATACAGAAAATCAAAATGTTAAATTCTTTTGCACATGTATTTCACCTGCTTTTTAACATATTATTTAACTTATAACATTATACAAATATAATAATACAGAATAGTTATCACTGTTTGAAAAAAGTTTTATTTTGTTATGTAAACTAAACCACATGGGGGTGGAGGTGGGCACAGGCATATTTGCCAGGAATAACCTGCCATTCCTGCCGAAGCCTATATATTAGGTGTAAATAGAAAAAACATGTAAAAAATTTATTCCACACATCTAAACAAAACACAACTTATTAAAGAAAAAAAGTTTCTAATAATCACTTCTTGCAAAATTGAGCAAAGTTCTGGTACAGAAGGAAAAACACCATTTGTATGCAACTAATTAATTGTTAATTATCCAATGGGTTTAATTTAGTTATTTTTATTAATCATTTTTAATTTAATTTATTTTACTTTAAATATAAACCTATCAGGAAATACTTGATTAAAAATGAGAATATAATTAATACTGAATTAATACTGAATTTCTTTTAAGCCATAGACTATATTAAGGATAGATGTATAGTTATAACCTTGTAAATGTATATATAAATATAGGAAGTAAAATACCTATCCGCAACACCTCCAGGAATGATTCTTGATATATATATTGGAGAATTCTGTTCACGCCCACCCATTACATTAAAACCCAAACCTTCCTCAGTTTTTGGAATTTCTACAACTCTTGGATGCGAATAACCTTCACTAGCAGCAAATGCTGCAACAGTAGCCTGAAACAGTATAAAGAAAGAGTTTTAACAGTTAAAAAGATAAATTTTTGAAATAAGGAAATTAATTGAAAGACATTATTTATAACTAAGAAATTATTATTCTTATTGAAATATCATTAATTCTTATGAAATTAATGCTAAATAATTTTTTAAATTAATGCTAATTAGTTATTCATTAAGCTAAACTCTCACTAACTTAACAAAAAACAAAACAAAAATATAGTGATATTGAATACTCAATATATCCTGTTATCCCCCTAATCCTAGTAAATAAACTTTCATTATTTTTTTTAATCTTAAAAGTACTCGAATGTTTTTCACAATTTATTATTTATCCAACTAATGTAATATACAATAAAAATTAAAAACAAATAATTAAGAAAATACTTTTGCAGTAGCACTTGCCCGAACTTCTTCATTGGTATTGAAATCAACTGTTTGATAAACATTCTCATATACCTGTCAACCAACAAATACATAAACTAATAACTCTCATATGAATGTTATCTACATTTAAAAGTATAATAGTTTAATAATGCTTGTAAACAAATATATTAAATATTAACACATGTAAATAAATGAAACGGTCATTTGAGAAATACCTCATATCCAAAAGAGTAAACTTTTTGGAAATAAAAAAACGCAACTGGTCCATAATTTAACATCATATATTTTTTGAATTTATTTTATATGCTTCAACAGGGGTTTGTAAGCGAACTCTACCAAAATAAAATTTTGTTATGCGTCTAGCCTTCACCAACAATTTAATGTTTAACTCAATTTTGACCAAAAATTAACATGAGGTGTTACTCTGATTGAAGACTGATTTAAATATACATTAGCAAGGAAAAGGTTAAAGAAGACAAAATAAATCTTTTTAAGCAATAAATAGTTTAAAAACATGTGAAAGAAACAAAATCGAATCTCTTATTAAAATAATTTTAGAATAATTTTATGGAATATGTAAAATATAGAAAAAAATAAACCAAATATTTAAAAATCAAATTAATAGAAATAAAATAAAAATTAGTAGGAAATATACCTCTATAACAGATCGGCAAAAAGTGCTTTCTAAAACTGTTTTTAAATTCTCAAGTTTACGCCCTGGCAGGTCTAGTTCTATAAAATGTAAAAAGTCTATAAAATATAAATTAAAAAAAATTAAATATTGAAGACCAAAAATTATAATAAAAAAATGAAAAGACAATAAAAACTGGTGTTTAAAAAGTTGGATATAAACAACTATATAAATTTCCTTAAATTGAAATGATTTCCAACTACAAATGGTTCAAGACTAAATTTATTTAGTATTAAGACCATATGCATTAGGTTAGAGAATATAGGTTTAAGAACATAGGTTTAATAATATAGGTTATACACAACTTAACAATTAAGTGAAATGCACTTAATTGTTAAGTTAAGTTGTTAATGTAGATTAACTTAATTGTTAAGTTACATTGAACCAAGAAAAAAATGTTACTTAATTGTGGCTTGAAACATTTTTATTTTTAGATTTTACTTTAATGACAACTTATTACTAATTTTTGTATGTAATTTTTTGTATGCAGAATTAATAACTAGTGTCAATGTCACTTGTTAAACATAACATAGACAGTAGTTGGAGATTATTTATAAACTAGATAACATAGATAGTAGTTGGAGATCATTTATAAACTAGATAACATAGATGGTAGTTGGAGATCATTTATTTTATAGTTAACAAGGACAGTACAAAACTTTATTGCACATTGCATTAATATATTAATTCTTTTGATTTTGCTAAGGTTAAAAGTAATTTTACTTTCAGTTATATTTTAACATAAGTTTATATATATATATATATATATATATATATATATATATATATATATATATATATATATATATATAATATATATACATTTTATATAATAAGTGACACTTCCTTTTGAACTTTTATTTAACATATAAGTATATATCACATTTTTGAGGAACTGAGTCTGCAAGACTAAATAACTTTTTGATATTTGTATTTATCATTTGTATTCATCATGTTATATTTGTATTTATCTATTGTATTCATTACCACTGTATTTCATTATCATGTATTTCATTGCATTATCAATTCATTATCATTGTATTAATCATGATTTGTATTTATCATGATTTGCATTTATCATGATTTGCATTTATCATGATTTGTATTTATCAAGTCATAACTTTGATTTGGCCTGTGCAAAGCACAAACTTTAACAATTGTGAACAAATTTTTGGCAAACAACCACAGAAAACAGAAAAAAGAAAAGAATATTTCATCAGGTGAAAATAAATTTTTACTTTTTATCACCAAATAAAAATTTCATAAAAATGCTCTTTTCTGATTTTTACCTGGGCCATCCTTTTTTTCATGTAATCTTTTTTAAAAAAAATAATTTTAAGTGTTCTAATTAGTCTAATTAAATTAGATTGTCCAAATTTTTTTTTCATTGCTTAAACTAACAATGAAAACAAGTATGGAAAAGCTTGCCGCCAAAGTGAAACTGCTGGCTTATACTAAATTAATGCTGGCAAGATGCATTTAGAACACTAAAATAAGAGTGGAACATAAAAACAACTAATTTATATAACCTAACTTAAGATTGAATATCTCAAAACACCCCTGTTAAATTTCATCTCTTTGAGGCTAGTTCAGTATCACCTCTTTACATGTTGATATTAGTTACGATACTGATCCACCTCTTTTCATGTTGATATTAGTTACGATGCTAATCCACCTCTTACCATCATAGATTACCACTACATAACCTCTTTAAATGACAGAATAAAGTTGAAACCTTTGTTTCTGTTTGAGGATCATTGTGTAGCTAAAAAAAAGTGTAGTTAGTAATTGAACTATACAATTTTTCCACATGTTATTTTTTCCACCATATTAATAATTATTAAGTATTCCAAACCTTCCACCTGTTAATCCCAAACCTTTCACCTGTTATTCCCAAAACATACTTTACAGTATGTTTTGGGAAAATCTTTTGTTTACAAGGTTTGCAAATTAAAGCCAATAAAATACTTTTAAACAAGATTAATTACTTGGTATAACCACTAAGAAACAAACATTATTTTAAAAATAATAAATTTAAACTAATAAAAATAATTATTTTTTCTTATTTAATTTTCAATAGAAAAACTTGTTTAAAATTGAAATAATTCTTACCTTTTATAGATTCCTTCTTTAGACAAATCAGTCAAAAACTTTTAAATAAGCTGTTTTCCTAATTATTAAGCATATTTCCATAACCCCTCAGCATAAAGTATTTTTTGAAAAACTTAATGTTTATTTTTATACATTTATTATTTCTCTTTTTATAATTTATTTCAAGAAAAATATTTATAAAATGTTGGAATAAGGGTATAGCATAAGGGTAGGGCAGAAGAATAAGGGTAGGGTAGAAGAAGCTCCTAAACCTTAGATAGTAATCTACTTGGTGGTATCACAATAAAAATACTCCTTTTATTTTCTTTTAAGTCCATTAAGTTCTCAGTTCTGATCTGCGAAAAAGTTCGACTCAGTTCTGATCTGCGAAAAAACACCAGGTTATCCTATTATAAAAAAATTCTTTAACTTGTTCACGCCTTATTTAAATAAGAAAATACCATTATGGAAGCTTGTGCAAACCACACAAGCGAGGAAACATGGACACTAAGCTTTAAAATAAAAATCAACTAGAAAAAAAATATATGATAATCTACTTAGATTACAAATATTTTCCTTTGATTTTTATTTTAACAATTACTCTAAGGCTCTTTTAACTTAGCAGAACTTAATTTTAGCTCTTTTATTTAAAGATTCCTTTAGTAAAATTTTTCTGTTAGTTAAATCTTGATGTGTTATGAAGAGTTCATAATTCTACTGTAATCCATGTTCATACATTCCATAACATTGTTTGTAATCCATGTTCATACATTCCATAACATTGTTTGTAATCCATGTTCATACATTCCATAACATTGTTTGTAATCCATGTTCATACATTCCATAAAATTGTTTGTAATACATGTTCATACATTCCATAACATTGTTTGTAACCCATGTTCATACATTCCATAACATTGTTTGTAATTCCACAGTACTTTTAGAGTACAATAAAGTACAATTGATAGCATAACAGCAATAATAACATAAAAGTCTTTATTTGAAAAAATATAACTAAAATTAAAAAAATATAGTTTATTCTCCAATGTAATCTGTCAAAACTTAATCAAATTATTTAAAATTTATTAAAACATATCTAAAAGATATGTTTAAAGACAATTTTTTGTTTATGGTAAATATACACAAAAGTGATTCAAAAACTTTAATGCTACTTACTGCTTGCCAACAGCATATTTAGTAGTGGTCTGAGGTTGTTGTATCAATCATTTTAAGTGCAAAATATAATTTTTGGTAAACAGCTAAAAACATGTTTCTAAATAGAAACTGTCGACAATTTTTTATTTAGAAACATGTTTTTTGCTCGCAAAAATATTTTTCATATATATTTCATACAAATTTCAGTTTGGTAGTATTAATACAAAAAGTAGGAAGAAATAACTGTAATGTAAAAACTCAACATTGTAAAAAAAAATTGTTGTATAATTGTCTTTGGTGTCCTTTGATTTTAAGTCATGAATGACAGAGTACTTTTAAATAGACACATGACAAAAAATTTTTGTCTTATTGGCTTTGATTTAATTTAAATTTAAAATATTAATGACAAAGTACTTTTAAATAGACAAAGTACTTTTAAATAGACAAAAGTACTTTTAAATAGACAAAGTACTTTTAAGTAGACAAAAATACTTTTAAATAGACAAAAGTACTTTTAAATAGACAAAAGTACTTTTAAATAGACAAAAGTACTTTTAAATAGACAAAAGTACTTTTAAATAGAAAAAAGTACTTAAATAGACAAAAGTACTAGACAAAAAACACTTGTCAATATCTTTTTAAGATTAAAAAAATAGCAACAAATAAAGTAAAAAATCTTCTGTTATTGTTACTTTTCTGACTTGACTATTATTGTTACTTACTTTTACTAAGCTCTTCCAATAACTGAATTGCATTTTCAACATCTAAAAATATATATTTTATTGATTGAATTTAAAAATATATATGCTGTAAGTTAATAAATACATATGCTGTTGATTGAATTGAAAAATATATATGCCGTTGGTAGATAAATATAAATACTGTTGATTGAATTCAAAAATATATATGCCATTTGTTGAATTGAAAAATATAAATGCTGGTTGAAAACATATATGCTGTTGGTTGAATTGAAAAATATATAAACCATTAGTTGAAAAATATATACCATTGGTTGAACTAAAAAATATATATCCAATTGGATGAAAAATATATATGCTGTTGGTTAATAAATACAAATGTTGTTGGTTAAATTGTAAGATATAAGTGCCATTGAAAACAACAATGTATGTGGTAGAAAGCAATATGCAGTAAAAAGTAATTTCATAAATAGTATAATTAATAAAATAAATTATACAAAAAATATAAATTTGTATAAATAAAACAAATACAATTCGATAAAAATTGATATAAATTATATCTATTTTTCATTAAAGAGATCCCCAAGTGACAAGACAAGTTGTGTTCATATTTAAAAAAATGTTTAAAAAAATTGGGGCTAAATTATTTTGATAAAAACTAAATAATAAACACATATCAATAAAACATTTTAGTTGAAGCTCATCCTCTTCATTTTTACTCATTTTTACTTGGTTCTCAGAGTCTTTATAAAATACGTCGCAATCTGCAGGGTTGATAAATAATAGTTTATTTTACTTTAGTAATACATTTCTTTTTTTCATTGAATGAGTTTAAATCTAGAAACTAGTTGTTTTCTTATATTTATTTTTTTTATCACTTAGCAACATTTTATAGTATTTTTTAAACAATTAGCTAAAGTATTTAAAACTCCTTTACTTTTTTATTAACTTTTTAATAAGTTGATAAAATTCTTTTTAGTTTAATTGGTTAGTAATTTAATTTTTAACTTTTAACTATTTGGTACAGACGAAGTGACAAAAACTCTTAGCAATAAATGGCCTACATAAAATTAAAAAGAAAATTCATATCGTTTGAACAAAAATATAAAAGATTCCGAATTAGCGCATCCAATACTGGTAATACCGATACCAGAATATCTGTATTACCAGACTTTTTTAAGTACCAAAATATTGGTATTGGGTTGGCTCAATATCAGTATTAAAAATATTTGTACATGACTTGTGCGCGTTCAAACTAAGCTGATTCAGCTTGTAATAAAAATATAAAATCACGCTCACTCAAGAGTTTAGGGGAGAGAGAAAAAAGAAGAAAGACAGAGTTTTACTTTTAAATTGAACAAGTTTTATCTTCAACTAAAAAATTTATCGATAAATTTTTATCAAGATTTATTGATAAAAATTTTTAGTTAAAGATAAAACTTGTTAAATTTAAAGGTAAAACTCAGTCTTCCTTCTATTAAAAAAACTGGCATTTCCATTTTTATTTATCTTGTTTTTACAATTAGAAGCTGGGAATTATAACAATGTGCATACTATTATGATTTTCTTAAAGAACAACTCATATTTATTATTTTCTTAAAGAACAAAAATATTTTTTTCATATTTTAGGCTACCTGAATATTAAAATATATAAACTTATATCATTTTGTTATTTTTTGTTTTGTTTGAAAAATATGCGATAATTTTCTAAACGCTATACTCAAACTAGAGATATTTGATGACTGCTATTTCTCATCAAAAAATATATTAAATAGAAGTTATATAGATATTAAATATAAGTTATATAGATATTAAATATAAGTTATATAGATATTAAATATAAGTTATATAGATATAATATTTCACTTGAAATATTGCAAGCAATTTGTTTTAATAAAAATATATTAAATATAAGTTATATAGATATAATATTTCACTTGAAATACTTGCAAGCAATTTGTTTTAATAAAAATATATCAAATATAAGTTATATAGATATAATATTTCACTTGAAATACTTGCTTGCAATTTGTTTTAATAAAAATGACTACATTAAATCAACAAAATTGCAACTTTCGTTGGTAACTTCTGAGCTTGACCATACATGAACTGCATTTAAACTATTGCTGTGACTCTATGATAATAGTGCAATCCTGTAACTTTCTGGAAATCTTTACTAATATTTAAAATATTATTTAATAAAAAATTTACTGCTGAAACTTATATTTTCCAAGGAATTAAAGTTTATTTATTTAGTTATAAAAATTTGTGTTTTTCTGTTCCGTGCGTGATTCTGCTTCAAACTTAATTTATTCTTTGATAACATTACTAATGAATAGCATTCTTTGTTTACAAAATATTTATATAGATTAGAATTAAATGTTTGAAATGAAAATTGGAGTTTAAAATAAGAATAAGAGATTTTCAGTTTTATTATTATAAAAATAATGGACAATTTTCTGTTTGTGATTTTTTAGAAATGGCCAGCACTGATTTAAAATACTAGCATTATGTCACTGGCTTTAATGTATAACACATGTTTGAGAAAAAAAATTCAGTACCAAATTTCAGGTATTAAAAAATAACATCAATATTTGATGCAGTATTTAGAATATATAATGAGGCGACTAATGTTATGTTTAGGAGTTTTCTATAAAAATTGAAATTTTATTTAGCTCTTGCATTAAAAAGGAGGAATCTTAAATATAGGATTATATAACAGTAAATATAACATTTTATACTACTTGTACAAAAATCATACATTCAAGAAATAATGTTTATTTAAAAAAATTTAACAACTATATAAAAGACACTAATATATCTAAAAATGAAATATATTATTTTATCTTTAATTGTAACACAAATATTTTTTGGGATTTAGTAAAAAATTATACAAATAAACATGATTTGCTGATTGTAGGAGAAAAAATACTTCTTTCTTAAAAAAAAAAACACGATATTTTAATAAAAAATTCTATGATGACATTACTGAAACTGTTATGAATTAAATGTGCATGAAATAAATTATCAATCTGCAGATTGCAGCGTATTTATAAAAATTTCAAGAACCAAGAAAAAATTGAAAAGGCAAGCTTTAACTAAAACGGAAATTTTAGTTTTATTAATATGCATTTATTATTTAGTTTTAATCAAAAAAATTTTAGAAATTTCTTTAATATGAACAAAAAATACTTCGATATCTTAAAAAAAATCCATAATAGCATCATATATTGAAACTGTTGAATGAATTAAATCTGCATGAATTAATCTATGCAGTCTGCAGATTACGGTGTATATTATAAAGATTATGAAAACTAAGAAAAGATGGAGAAGACAAGCTTTGACTAAAACAACAATTTTAGTTTTAATCAAATTATTTAGTTTTAATCAAAAAAATTTATAACATATTCTTTAATATGAACACAACTTGTCTCTGCACTTGGGGATCTTTAAAATAACGAAAACAAAATGTAAAAAAAAAAAAATGAGCAGGCTGGGTCAGGAAGGCGTGCGATTTCATGTCATAATATGACCACACAAATACAATTTGATTTTAAAACTTGGTCACGGCTGTTATTATGTTTTGAAAATTTGTATGCATCTTAAAAACGCACCTAAAAACTTATCTTAACTATAAAGAAACTTAAAAAAACTTGTTTGTTTAAGTTTCTTTATAGTTAAGATAAGTTTGTTAAAACTAAAAAAGTTGATATAACTTTTTTTTTCATATAAAGACATTTATAATAAAAAATACATACTTATAAAATTTAAATTTTTATAATTTAAATTTTATAAGTAAAAAAATTTTTAAAAATTTAATTTTTATCGCTTATAAAATTTAAATTTTTTTATATAATTTCTTTTATAGTATATAAATACTATCTTATATAAAAATTTTATATAATTAAATAATGTAAATAAAACTTTATACAACTTTCGATAATAATTTAATTAAAATCATTAGCTACTTTATTTAAAAGCTTTTTGCTAATATAAAAATGTTAGTAAAGATCAAGTTGTTTATTTTCGACATGTTTATCTGTAATTATTATTAAACCAATTTTTTCTGCGCATTTGTTAAAAACCGTGGTTAAATTGTCAAAACAAAATATTATTTACGTGGTCATATAAAGACTTGAATTTAGGGGTGTTTAAGTAATGGAAAAAAATTATTTAAGTAACTTTTTTAAAATTACTTAAGTAACCTTAGTCATTTTAAGTTTAGTTATTTTCCGAACAATGAAAAATTACATCTAATATTAAACTTTTGTGTGATATAAAAATATCAAAACTATTAAAATTTAAACTAAAAAAGTTATAATACTTTAATTTTAGGGTTCAAAATTGAAAATCTGACAACTTTTATACAAATTTTTATAAAATATCAATTTTCTGTTGATTTAATTCAGAAAAAAAATTACTTGATTTTACTTAAGTAACAAAAATTTACTTAAGTACTTGATTTGTTTAAACAATTATTTAAGTACTTAAGTTACTTGAAACAGCCCTACTTGAAATCGCATGTATTCCTGGCCAAGCCTGATGAGTGAATTAATGTTGTAAACTAATAATAGTATAAACTAACAAAGCTAATATTTAAACAACTAAGTGTAACCTTTTCCTACCATTAGATAATGACTTGTTTGACTTTTGATTTGCAAGTGCCATAACAAAAGCTAAATCAAGATTCAATGATAATTTAAAAACACATTTTTAACAATTAAACCAAATTTTACAATTAAATTTATAAATTAAAAAAAATAATTAATTTGAATTCATTTAATCTTAGCAGTTCTAATAGTGGCCTTGGAGCTTTAAGGAGATGGCCCCTCGGGAGCCTTGGGGAGGTGGCCCCCTCTGGAGCTTTGGGGAAGTTAATTTTTTTTCTTAAACTACCAATAAAAAAAATTTCCAAAACGAAAAACTCAAAAAGTTTACAAACTAATCTAAGGATTTTCACAAAAATAATTTTAGAAAAAAACAACAAAATACAAATAAAAGACTACCCTAGGGAACAACATTTTTGCTACCTGAGGTCTATTAAGTGTAATAAGACCATTTTGACCTGCTGATTCTAAATATGTCATTGAAAACTATGTATCGCGTCAGGTTTTAAAGTTATATTGGCATCTTGATTTACCATTTTAACACTTTATGGTCATTAGAAATATGTCAATGCTTCTAAATTTCAATACAAAAAATTTTTATGTAAATAGAGGAGCAAAAGCAACTTTCAACCAGTCACTTGGAGTATACTCACAGTCCAGTTCTTTCATTAAATCGTTAATATCAGTACAATAACAGATACTTTCATTCCTGTCCTAAAATTTAGCAGGCTGTACATGTCTATTACAAAAATGTGAAATCATTGTTCTGCTTTGTAACAAATTCCGTTGTAAACAAGATCCAAGCAGTTCTACTTTCTTCTTCGTTAACCCCAGATCCCTCACTAAATTGTTCAATTCAGCTTGGCCAATAAGATGAGGTACCTTTTCAACACCTATAGGTTCGTATGCATCACTCTCCTGCTCCCTGTGACTTTCCTCATCATTATCATCGCTTTCGCAATCAAGGCATACTGGAGGATTGGGAACTGGATTTTGTACATCGTGTGGAACAGGTTTCAAAGAAGAGCCACAATTTGGATAATGAATTGCTGATTTGTTTTTTTTGGAGTATCCAGCAATATTTGTCATGCAGAAATAGCAGTCCAAATGATAATCTCTTGGCTCTCGCCATATTATTAGTACTGCACACGGCATAGACTTTCTTTTGCCATTTAGTCACTAGGTGAGCCCCACATAATAAACAATGCAGCAAATATGTAGCACCCAGGTTTTGTCTTGATCGCATACTTTGACACCAAAGTAGTGATGATAGACAACCTTCACTTTTCTTGCAAGTTGTTTCCGGTGATCATGGAGAGTAAAATGTCCACAGATATAACAGAAATAGTCTGGATGATTCAAGCAACTCCTTTTAACTTTTTTCATATTGTTTTGAAAATACTACACGATCAGTCTAAAAATTTTTTTTTATTCAAATTTATCTTCTTTGTCTAAAAAACTGTCAAAAATTAAAGCTAATTCTACTGTAAAAAACAATAGACACTTATATCCAATATTATCACAAATAACAATACTAATCTTAAAATCAACAAAAATAATTTTTTTTTCTGCTGTTTTTTTTTAGAATGCATAGAAACATTGCTATAGCTAAATCTAAAGAAGAATGGATCAAATCTTATAATTGAGTAATTTTTACACAAAGCTAACTTTATTTAGATTTACTACATCAATATGAAGCTTTTACAAGCTTTATGTAGATGATATGAATAATGTGTATATTGCATTTTTTTTAAAAGAAATAATACTTTTTATTCAAACATTTCTTAAATCCAGTATCATTTTATTATATAGAACACATTTATGGGTTGAGAGCAAACTTTTTTTTTAAATGTTGTTTTAAGAAACAATCCATTGGTTATAAAATAAAAGATGTTTACTTCACTGACTGATGGTTTGTGGGGTCCCTAAGGATTAAGAAGGAGTGTAACTATATTCTGGAAAACTCTGTAACAGTTAGTGACATCTCTGTGATTTGTAATTAACATTTTTTAATTAGTAATTATTTTGATGTGGTTACACACAGTTTTTTAATGTGAATATTTGAAGTTTTTAGTTTAATATAAATTATTGATTGATTTTGTAAGAAGGGAAGTTAAGTGGAAGTTAGTTAAATGACAAGATATAAAAATGAAATAAATTTCTTGTTGTGTTTATTGCTAAAGAACTATAAATACTGATCTAAAATATTATTATAACTATCAATTAACGCAGGAAATTTATTAAAAATTTTTATTATTTTGTAACATACGCTGTTAGTTACATATATAACATTGTATAAATAATTAAAAAAATACTTGTATTGTCTTAATAGATAAACAACTAAACTGTTATTAAATTAAATTAAACTTATAAAACTAAATTAAATTTATAAAATTAAAATGTAATTGATTTTAATTATTGCAGGGTGTAAAAACTGATTTAAATTTATATATTTATTTGGCTTGACTTCTGAAAAAGTGTGTATTTATTTAGATAAAATGTTTAATAAAGAAATTTATAATTGGTATTTAACAATGAAAGGTACCTCATACAATGCAGTATTTTGTATATTTTGTTCAAATTTTAATGTTCAACTGTTTTGCTGTGAAAAATAAGGAATTTGGAAAAAACCGAAGTCTTAGCTTAACTACTTCTAAACCTAATTATTTAGAAAATTAAAACTTTGAAATATTTTTAAATATTTTTTAAACTAAGCAAATAAAACATTAAAAAAAAAATTATCCCTTAGTAAGATTTAAACCCTAATCCAATGCAGATATAAAAGTCATACCTGATAAATGACATAAATAAATGACATGGCCATATAAGAAAAATTATAAGCATTAAACTATTAATTGAAACGTTTTAAAATTAAATTAATTTAATTAAGTTTGAACTATTGAGACACTTCTAAATTAAAAAATATATTAGTTTTATGCTTTTAATTTCTCTGGGTTATCCTTTATTTATTTTATTTGGATTGTTTATTTTTAATTTTCTCTTTAAATTAGTTTGGTTTTTTCAGAGCACTTTTTAAAACACGCAAATTATCAATATATGCAAAAAACTGTGACCAAAATAAATTTTGTATGCATGGTCATATACGGTGTGTGACTGCACATGTCTCCTGAGAAGGCTCGATATATATTCCTATAGTTTAAACCTTTAAATTTACCGTTTGTGGTAAATTTAAAGTGCAATTTGTATAAAAACCATTAAATTTAACTAAGGAAACTAATCAAAACTTGTTTTTTGAAAAACCACAAAAGGCAAGTTAATAGACTGAAATTTTTTTTTTTTTTAAATGAAAATAAAAACTTCTGAACATTTTTATTATTATTCTTTTACTGTTTACATACATCGACTAACAAATAGGTAGAACATGCTAAAAGTGCTGCTACATTGACTGACAAATTGGTAAATAAGTGAGGAGTGCTGCTACATTGACTGACAAATAGGTAAAACATGTGAGGAGCGCTACTCATCAACTGAAGGTTTTGGTATGGACAGGCAATCAATCAATTAAAATTTTTTTTCAATTTTTAAACTTTTTCTGGTCTTCTAAAATAATTTTTTTCTTACATTTTATGGTAAAAATTAAAGACAGCCATGCAAGAGTATATGTATGTATGTATGTATATATATATATATATATATATATATATATATATATATATATATATATTAGGGTGGCCCTAAAAACAATTTTTTTGAAAAAAATCTGCTCCCACCCTTTAAATGTGTTCTATATAATACAAAAACACTAGGTTTAAAATTTTGTTGAATAAAAAATATTTTTAGAGGTCCCCCAAAACCCTTTAATATTTAACGGGTCCCTAATATTTAAAAAAAAAAAGTTTCTCGAAAATAGGTCAACCTGGTACTCAAATGAAGCGAAATTATATAAAAATTTCAAAAATAACATTCATTTTGAAATAATAAAGTTATTTTAGGTTTTACTACGTAAAAATCTTGTTTTTTAGCAAAAAATGAAATAAGTGAATTTTTCATGATAATTGTGATAAATAAGTTTAAACTTCAAATTTATTTTTCAAAATGAATAATATTTTTGAAATTTTCATATAATTGCGCTTCATTTGAGTACCAGGTTGACCTCTTTTTGAGAAACTTTTTTTTTGAAAATATTAGGGACCCGTTAAATATTAAAGGGTCTTGGGGGACCTCTATAAATATGTTTTTTTCAAAAAAAATTTAAACCTAGTGTTTTCGTATTATATAGAACACATTTAAGGGGTGGGAGCAGATTTTTTTCAAAAAAGTTGTTTTTAGGGACACCCTAATATATATATATATATATATATATATATATATATATATATATATATATATATATACATATATATATCTATGTATATCTATGTGTGTATACTGTGTGTGTATATATATTAGACTTGGACAGGAATGGCATGCGATTGCACGCTGTAACTGACCACGCTTATAATATTTTTTCTTTACAATTTGACCACGGCGGTTTTGATGTTTTTTATTTAAATGCTATAAAAAAATTGTTACGTAATAAAGAAATTTTAATTGTTCATCTTTTCAAAAAGATCAAGGACTAAAATTTATTTATAACATACCAATTTTTTTTATAGCATTTTTATCATTTAAAAAATTTAAATATAAGATTTGTTAATTTACACAAAATACGTTTATTTTAAATAATCACTATAATTACTTTTTTATTTTATTTAAAGCCTTGGCAAAAAATAAAAACTTAAGAAATCTTTTAAGAAAAACTTAAGAAATTTCCAAAGTTTTTATTTTTTACCAAGGCTTTAAATAAAATAAAAACATAATTATAGCGATTGCTTAAATAAACGTATTTTGTGTAAATTAACAAATGTTATGTTTAAATTTTTTTTATGTAGGCATGTTTTATGATAAATTTAAACATAATAATTTGTTTGAAACTATTTTTCCATGTCTTTCTAAAAATCTTTTAAAAGATGATTTTTTTGATTTTCTTTAAATTATGAAAAATTTGAATTAAATCTTCCGTTGCAATGGAATGATTTAATTCCTTTATATTTTTTTTGTTTCTATTTTTTACAAAGAATTGTTTAAATTTTTTTTTTTAACTTGACAAACTGATCAGTAAGCACCAGTGTTAGCTTCATTTTTGTGACCGTAACGAAACGTAACGTAGTCAGACTTCATCTTCCCAAAAACCAAAACTGAACGTAACGAAATAATAATTCAACGAAGTTGAACAAAGTTGAACGAAGTTGAACAAAGTTGAGCAGGATAACTTAAAATATTGAAAACTTCATCACCAATTTGCAATTAGTAAATATATATGAATGTTGCCTCAACTAATAGTTTCAACCTAAGATTAGCAATGGTATTAGGTCAATTTAAGATGTAAATTAATTACCTTAATGCATGAAAAACTAGGATATCAAATGTATTAAATCAAAACTGAAAAAAGATAATCAGGACTTAATACTGGCTTTTAAGCAAATGTTTTTCCTTTACACTATTATTGCTAACAAATTACACAATATTTTTGGAAACTTTGCCAAGTCTAATTTTAGTTCAAAAAGTACAGGCTTGAGACCACATTTTCGCAGGCTTAGGCTCGACTTTCTAAAATCACACTAAACTTTGGCTTTAACATCTTCTTAAATTTAATTTTGGTTATTTATACTAGCAATACAAATCAGTGGTTTTTAAAAGTTAATTAGGTTGTTCAAAAATGTATTTGGTTCAACTACGTTCAACTTTGTTCAACTACGTTTAACTAAGATGATTAATACAAAAATACCGTAAATAAACGTAACGTAATTGAAACAAAACTACGTTACATTTATTTACGTTCAACTTCGTTGACCGTAGTTAAACGTAGTTGAACGAACGTAACACTGATGCTTACTGATCAGAGTATGAATTTTAAACAGACGTTATTTTATTAAAAAATTTTTTTGGAAAAAATGTTTATACAATTTATATTATATATACAAAATAATATATATATAACACTTTTTAATAATTTAAATAAAAAATTTTCAATCATTAAAGAATTATTAGAGGTAATTTGTAAAAGCATTTTGCATAACTTTAATAAAACATCTCAAAAGATAAATTTTTATGAAATTTATTTTAAACGCAGTTAAGAACATAAAAAAAAGTAATTTTTGCTTCGAGTTTGAGTATTTTGAGTTTTATTTTAGTGTTTATATATTTTCTTTTTTGTAAGGAATTGTTTTCTTTTTTCATTTTTTTTTTTAACTTACTTCCTAGTTTAAATTTAGCTAGGGTTTCTTTTTTTAGCTCATTTCTAAAATGTTTCAAAGTCATTTAAACAATTAAACAGGCATGGTCAAGTTGTCAAAAAATAAAATCATTTGCGTGGTCAGCAATAGCACTCGATCGTATGGCATTCTTGTCCAAGCCATATAAATATATATAATATACATAAATATATATATAATATATATATATATATATACATAATATATATAATATATATATATATATTTATATATAAAATATATATAATATATATATACATATATATATATATATATTTATGTATGTATATATATATATATATATATATATATATATATATATATATATATATATATATATATATTAGAAATTAGATTGTAAAAATATATATATATTTTTACAATCTTATTTCCCTATATCACTATTTGATGAGCTTTTATTAAAGATTAGATAAAATCTTACTTTCAAAGTAATTTGATAAAAAAATGTCACTCACAAAATGACTTAAAATTTTTTATTTATTATACTTTTTGCCTAATTTTTGAGGTTCATTTAAGCAGTTACAAAATTAAACACAAGCTTCAGAGTCATATATATGCAACATTTTATAGGGTCAACAAACACACAAGGAAGTCAATTATTTAGGATAATGTTATTAAACAGGATGAATCTTAGTGGGAGGTTGTCCTAATTGGGGCAGGAATCATACTTGGAATAATAGGAATCATGTCTTGGAAAACTTTGATCGCACGCTCACTGGACTGGTTGCTTCAGGCATTGTCGATTGGAGATATGAATGCTTTCCATTGGTTTCGCAAGCATCTGAGACTTTTTGAACAGTCATTCAGCACTGTAGACATCAAAATCTTCAGCACGGAAAAATTGACTGCAAAATCAGTGGTAGACCCACGAGTAGGATTTTTACACAGCCTGTTACGGGTTTCAGGCATCAGAATATATGCAAGAAGGGCCATTCTAGCCCTTCTTGCATTTATTCTGATGCCTGAAACCCGTAACAGGCTATGAGAGCTCCAGCATGCATTGCTGATGTTTGGGATTACTCATTTGCGAATCTTATTTATCTCAGTGTGGTGACGGATAACACAAGTGAGATGGTAAAGAAACTTCATATAGTCTCTCCAGCCGCCTGTTATTCTCATTTTTACCATTGCTGAAGGCTGATTTCAATTTATCATAATTGCACATTAAATCCTTCACAAAGAAGTATTCAAACCAGGATTTAAGCTCCCAAGTACCATTTATTAAATAATATATACAATTGCGCTTTCACTTGCCTTACGATAAAAAAGTAAAACGTATGCTTTGTAAACATTTTTTAAGTGTTATAACATGTTTACAAGGAATTTAAATTACTTTTTTAATCAAAATTTTTTCTAAACTATAAGGAAATTTCTGTTTTTACTTTTTTGATATAGCACAATCTGTTAATTATATAAAGCTGATGTAACTACTATAAAATATTATTTTTCTTATAAATATAAGTTATATTGATTCAAGCATAAATATTTTTAACAATTGATTAAATAAAAAACTTCAATATCAAAAATGGCCCTAATAAAAAGTTTAATGTGTGCTATTTTTTAGCTAATATAATATATACATATATATATATATATATATATATATATATATATATATATATATATATATATATTAATTAAATATATTTTTTTAATTCTGTAATTATTTTTGCTATTTTTTAGCTAATATATGTATATATACTATTTTTTAGCTAATATATTTTTTTTTAATTCGGTAATTATTTTTGTTATTGTTTGTTATGAAAAATTGTCTAAATAAATATTCTTGTGTTTGCAAGATGAAAAGAAAAATTTTTTTAATTGAATTTCTTTTATGATTTCTTTTTTTATGCGTCATATAACATTTTTTTTTTTCTTTTGCTGAATATTTTTGATGGAAAAGTAAGATTAATAAAAATAAAAATTTCTTTGTTTTTACTTAACTTATTACATTTGTAAATAGCACTAATATCAAATGTAATTGCCATTTAAACTTTTTTACATAATCATCATTCAAACTTCATAAGCAGTTTTTATAAAATTAATTACTTCTTTTATCTTACCACTTAAATGATATCTTTAGACTTAATTAAATATTAAAATTGATAAAAAGTGGCTCGACTGAAATGACTTACTGCTTATGTTAAATGGCTCACATAATTAAATTAAAACGTATACATAAATGGCGCGCCACTTTACACTTTAAAACAAAGCCTGATATATATATATATCGTCACTGCAAAGCAAAACTATCATAATTCTATTTTTGGCAAAATTGACTTTTTTGGTTTAAAATACTCCTTAGGTGCAAAAAAGTCATCTCTCAAAGGAACCAAAATTGATTCAAATTTTATAACTATGAGTAAAATTAAATTATCTTATGTCCTAAAAAAAATAATTAAGAGACGTTGCTGCAAAACAAAACTATCTTAAGTCCATTTTTTGGCAAAAAAAACTTTTTTGGTTTAAAATACTTAATACATACAATAAATAACTGAAAACAAGTAGATTTAATCAAGAAAATCAAAAGCAGTGAATAAATTTAAAACTTTAAATGATTTTTTCTCAGAACAGACCTAAGATGGTTTTGTTTTGCAGCGATAATTTAATTTGTAGAATTTTGTTATATTTTATATAGCTTTAAGATTATATTGAGTCCATTTGCATTGTTGCTTCTTATAAATTTAAATTTTTTATTTGTTATATTATGAAAAATAATAACATATTTTAAGCCTTCCCAGGCAGCTCATGCAATCGCACACCTTGTTTGTCCACGCTTAAAGTAATTTTTTTAGACAACTTGACCACGTTTTTATATAGTAAGCATTTTAAGAATTTGCAGCAAAACAAAGCTATAAGAAACTAGAATAAAACAGCAATACCAGAAGAAAAGAAACGAAGACTATATGAAACAGAAAATCTAAATAAAATAAGCTAAAAAAAATTGAATATTAAAAAAAAAAAATTATTGCCAAAAAAATAATATAAATATTTTACTTTTTTTGTTTTCTTATTTTTAGGGTGTTTGTTATTTTCCAAAATTGATACAATTCGAGGAAAAAAGTAGATAAGATTATAATGAAAATAAAAATATTCTTTGATATAAAATTTTTGGGCGACTTTTTTTGGTCAGTATATTAAGGAAATATTTTATAATTAGCGCTAGAAACACGGACAATTTTTAAATCTGTTTTTCAAATGTCATTGCTAAACTTTACTGTTTTTATCAATGGACAGGAAAGTGAGAAAAGTAATTGCTATTTATAAGTAAAAACTTTTTTTTTTTTAAACAAGTGTTTTATGCAAAAAAATGAAACGATACTCCAAAATCTTGTAGAATAGTGCATCGTTAATTTACTGAACATTTTTAACAAAATTTTTAGCGTATTAAAAACTTTTTTTCAAGTTTTTAAATACATTTTTTTAAACAGAGCAATCGTTATGTTCATTATCTCTAGCAATTCGTAACATTAGAAATTGGGCAATATAAAAGAAACAATTTCAGACATGCATTAAATGCAGTAAATACATTTATTAAATTTCTTTTATTTAAATTATTCCGTTATTACAAAATTTATTAATCAAATAATATTTTTTACAAATAAATAACAGTTTATTTTCTTATTTTCCTAATATATAAGTATTATGAAAAAGTGTCAAATATAGCAAAAACATTTTTAAAACGCAAAAAGACATAAAAATGAATAAACATAATAAACAAATAAACGTAAGAAAAAAATTAACAAAAGTTCTTATAGTTCTAGCGTACATAGCAAATTAGTTTTTTAACTATATATGCTGATAAAAATCGTCAATAAATTGCATATCAAAACTTTCAATTGTTGTTAAACCATAAAACAAAATGTTTTTTTCAACAATGACTCTAAAAAAAAGAATACAAAAGTTGTATAAAATTTTTATACTAAAAAAAAAAAAAATTAATCTACTTTTTTTAATTAATAAATTTTCTAGATTATTTAATTAAACTTGGTATTTCATTACAATTATGTTTCCTTTTTTTAGGATTATTTTTTTCTTAGTAGATAACTTTAGCTTTTTGCTGCGAATTATTGAAATGCTTTATAAATTAAAAGATGCAAACTGCAGTGGTCAGTTTGTTTAAAAAAATTACTTTAAATGTGGACAAACAAGGCATGCAACTGCACACGTTTCCCGGGAAGGTTTGCACATTTTGTCCGCTTCTACTGTTTGCTCCAAGATTATCCAATTTTGTATTGAGAGTCACATCAGTTATTCAGGGGTTTAACCTATACTTTTTTTACCATGTTTAAATTTATTTGTTATCTTCTTATAACAATAGTGTGCATTTTTATTGCTGTCAAAACCTCTTACTCTAATTTTGTATTGATATAACTTATTTGCAGGTGCAGTAGAAGACTTACAACTATCTTTTGAACTAAAGTTATACCAATAAACTGCCTCGAGTATGCTGCACGAAACTCTCTTTGCCATTCTTTTGACAGTTCAATAACATTGTTCTGCAATTCCATTTCCAGTAGGTACATAAGTGCACCTGAATCAAATTTTAACGTTCCATTTAATTAAAAACTGCAAAAGCATTGCAGTTTTTAAATAAACAGAACACAAATGTGCTTTGAAATGCAGTATCATTGTCTGCCAGAAATTCATCCGGGCCTCCTCGTTTGAGAAACATTGCATTTAATTCTTAAATAACACATACACTGGTTTGATCTTGATAGTGCTGCCCCTCATAATGAGTTATATCCATACCAAGTCGTTGCCATGTTCTTTTTACTTCTACTTTCTCTTTTGCCCATTTTATTGAACTTGGATCAATTGATTGACAGGCTATGTATTTCTCAACCACTTGTTTTACTTCTTCCTTGCTTACTGACGGGTTGATTTTATGACTAAACTACAATATTTTCTTCACACCATGTCCTGTATATCTATGAACATGTTCAATTTCTTTGGAAGATAGTGAAGTTTTAATAACACCACTTGTTGCCATTTTAGAGGATTTATCAACCATTTTTAACCAACTATTAGGCACTCTAGTAAGAGAATCAACCAAGTTAATCATCGAAGTAACAAACTTAATATCTACTTTGAGTTGGTATTCTTCTATTATATTTGCAATATTCTGGAGTCTTCTTTTTATTAGCATTTCGTTTCAAGCTTTCATCCTCAATCTAGATTTTCCAGTAAGTGTGTCAGTAACTCAACAGAATACCGCTTTCAAATCAGTGCAGATGAGCAAAATTTCCACTTTCCAGTTTAGACCCATATTTAGTCCATTAATTACTGCATCAAGCTCAGATATTTATATGTGTTGTATCACTCCTAGCACTATTGAACTAGCATCTACCCAAACTGTTGCCTTGTTACTATAAACACTCTAAATACTCTTTGCAGGATCATCATTATGTGTAGAAAGTAAAGCATAAGAAGAACTAACATTTTAAGTACTCATCCAACACTAAAAAAATAATTAATTTAATGATAATATAACTAAAATACTTCATTCATTAATGAACCTGAGTAATTTAAATTATAAAGTAATACCTTAAAATGATAACAGTATAATAAAAATAATAATTAAAAATAATATAAACATGCATAAATATTTATGAGTTATATTTATTTTTGAAAGTACTACCCTAAAAAATCAAAACATCAATCATTTCATCGCTTAATCATACTCGAATTTTTGAACATAAAAACCCAGCGGCTGAGAATGCTCATTTGGACTCCACACTTGTTGGCCATATAGATAGTATATAACCATATGTTTTTTAAAGGTGATCACATCTTGAGCTACCACTTTCTAATAACAGCATTTCTTTTTGAATTTTAAAATTTATACATTCTATCCTTATAGGTTGTATTCATATTACTCCCAGTCCTTTTTCCATAACTTCATTTAATTTTCCACTAAATGTTTTGACACTATTATCACATTCATGGCTTGAAAAAGCCTGGTTCAACTGAACACAACTCATTTCTGCTGTTGCTATTATATTTGCAATGTTTAAACAATTTATTAGGTTTATCATAATTTTTTTATTTTGGGTATTTATTTTTAGTACAAAAACTTTTGGGATTTTTTTATGAAGCAACCTGGCCATGAAAATATACTAAGCTCCTTAATGGTGATCTCCTCGCTTTAATTCGGTGACTCAAAGTATCATGCAATTGTTTTCTGATTTCAGATTTCTGTTCTTTTATTTTTGTCAACATGAACTCTAATGCAATGACAGAAATTAAAGTTGTCTCATTGACAAAGTGCTACTGCATTTGCTTTAATCAGATATCATTCTACATTCCTTTTTGTTTATCTTAATTGAGTCATCGATGTTGGAATCCAATTCTAAATCTAGAAGTGCCTTTTTAACACAATAACTTTTTTAATTTTAACTTCACAAATTGGTTTAACATAAGCAACAAGCTGCTCCATCGGGTTTTGCAACCAATGACTAAATGGATGACCTTTCCAAACTTTCCAAATTTTTACTTTGGTAAATAATTTTCATTTTTGTTGGAGACCTTTTAAACGTTTTTAAAATTTTCCTGACTTTTGTTATATCGAGTCCAATAATTTGGTGCTTAATTTTAACTTCAGATGTTTCATTAATTCACAATGAATCATTTAAATCTCGAATATAATCTTCCTTCTCATTATTGTTATTTAAAGTAGAAAATAATTTCTAATTTAAATAACAATAACTAAAGTTTATTTAATAAACCTTATGTATTTTGATAACTTCTATAATTAAATAGACATTAAGTAGTGTCCAAAATATATATATATAATTATATATATATATATATATATATATATATATATATATATATATATATATATATATATATATATATATATATATTATATAACCTGATGACGCTGACCACAATAGGTCAGCAAAATATCTTTAATATATTATTATATCGAAATGTATTTAAAAATAGTTATACGCTGCCTTTTTATTGAAATCAACTTACATATATTATATATATATATATACATATATATATAAACATATATATATATATGAATGTATACATACATATATATATATATATATATATATATATATATATATACATATATATATATATATACACACACACATATACATAGAGAAAGAGAGAGAAAGAGAACGAGAGAGAAAGAGAGAGAGAGAGCAATATAATAGCAATAAAACAAATTAGCAAAAAAATAAAATGAAAAGTCAAATGATTATTTTAGAACCAGACACTATGAGTCACATAAAAAACCATCGCCCTTATCTATTAACTATGGTATTTATCTATTAATTGCATAAAATGACTAAGTGAAATCTATTATACTAATAGCTTTTCTTCTCTTAAATTGTAAGTAAAACCAGTGGAGCTAAACAACTCAATCTTACTGAATTCTTATAAAAACAAATTTTAAAAATCATTGTATCATGACCTAGAGCAGTTAAAAAACAACATTGATTTAGCTGTAAACTAATAAGTAAAATAGCAAAAAAATTAGTAAAATTTCCAATATGAGGAAATAACTTTCATTATTTTTTACAATCATAAACTAAATTTATATTTACCCAAAATTAGTTCTGAGTTAATTCTAGATACACCAAGAATATTTACAACAAGCATATGATTGTTGTAAATATTCTTGCTGTCAAAACTTTTTTTTCAAAATATATTATTATAACATTTGATTAATTTAAAGCATATATTGCATAATTACCATATATTGTAAGTTAGTAATAGTAAAAAATAAGAGTATATACAGAGGATAACTAAAGTGTTCGTACAGTGAAATATTTTATACTTATCATCTTATTTAAAACACTTAAACATATTTATTAGCAAAAATTTTTGTTGAAATTGCTTTAACTATCCTTATTAATATAACAAAAGAAATAATAATTAATTTAAAGAAAGTTACGTCAAAAAATTATTAAATATGAAAAATCAGTTTTTTGATATGCTACCAAAGTCTTCATACAACCCCCTTAACTGTTGTTTATGTATACATTAGCTTTATATTTTCAATGTTTTTGTTTTCAGCGTAACAAAATTGTCATTTTAAAACCCAATTGTGCAATAAAAAACTGGTAATTTTGAAAATAAAGCCTACTAGAAAAGATTTGCCAGAAGTGATGAAGAATCTTGTTGTTTCTCAAGATAAAAGAAATGCTTTGTATGTCAAAATCCACGGTTCAGTCTATCATAAAAAAAATTTCTACTGAGGGTTCTGTTCAAAATAAACCAAGAAAAGGCCACCCAAAAGTTCTATTGGAACAAATTGGGAATTGGTTGGTACAAAAATTAAGATGCAGCCAAAGCTGAGCACTGTCTAAGGATTTAGAATTTGATCTAGGACAAACTGTAAGTGTGCAAACAGTGAGACGGTGTTTAAAGAAACAAAATTTTCATGGAAGAGTAGCAAGAAAGAATCCCTTCATTTCTAAAAATAATCGAAAAGCATGTTGAGAATTTGCTAAAAAGTATGTTTTGATGCCTAAAGAGTTCTGTGAGACTGCAATTTTTGCTGATGAGCAAATTTAATTTGTTTGGATTGGATGGATGCATCATTGTTTGAAGAAGACCAAATAAAGAGTAAGAAGAGCGAAATATGGTAGCAACAGTCAAACATGGTGGGGGCAGTGTCATGTTTTGGGGCTGTATAGCGGCTTCTGGGGTTGATAAATTGTACTTTATAGAAACTACCATGACAACCCATGTTTATATTGATATCCTAAAACAAAACTTAAACCAAAGTGCTGAAAAATTAGGGTAGACTGGTGTATATAAGCACTACCAGGACAACAGTCCGAAGCATTGTGCTTTTGATAAACAGCACTTGATGCTCTACAATTGTCCTGAGAGATCAAAACACCAGACTAAAGTCCAGATCTCAACCCAATTGAGCATTTATTGTCAGAATTGGAAATTGAACTGCGTAAAATTCAATTAACTAACAATAACAGATGAAAGTAGCCTTAGAGAGTGCATGGAATTGTTTGTCACGAAATCACAAAAAAACTGGTTCATTCTATGCCAGATCGATTGAGAGCTGTTATAAAAAGCAAGGGAAAAGCAACACATTATTGAAATTTGGTTTTATGATACCTTTCTTCACACTTTTTTCTGTTTTTCTGAAAAAATTTTGTATCGTACGAAGACTTATGTAATCTTTTAAACAAGACCTTTTTCATGTATCTTTGTTTTTTGAAGGAATTTTCTAAAAATTTAATACTTTTCTTTTCGTGTTGCATTAATTTTGATCTATTAAATAAATATTGTGCATAATTTGAATTTTCTTTTTTCAATTTAAAATTAACTCATATAAATCTGCCAAACCTTTCTCGATGAAATATAATATCAATTCATTGATAACTTTAAAACCATATAGCTACGTAACTTCAAAAATTAAATTTGTTGTTATGAAATCTTTTTTTCAAAATTACTACTAGGTCCGCAAAACAGCGCTTAGAAAATACCACTTTTTATATTTAAAACACCAACGTTGTGTATATGTGTGTGCATATTCGGGTTATGACTTTTTTTCAACTCCATGCTCCTGTACTGTATATATATATATATATATATATATATATATATATATATATATATATATATATATATATATATATATATATATATATATATATATATATATATATATATATATATATATATATATATATATTTATGACATGGAGCTGACTCCAAACATATATTTATACTTATATCAAATAATGAGAGTTTGCAAAAAATTGCGATGATTGGAGGCTGGAAACAAAAAAGCCCCAAAATTTTTGCTACACCTGCCCCAAACGTGAGAGCAACAAGTTGATAAAATATTTTTTATACTATTCTCAACTAGACTTATATTCATCGATAATTTTTAAGTTTCATAGTATTATCTCTAAGCGTTCAAAAATTATGACCATATAAAGTTTAAACCCCCCTAAATTTGAGGGGGTTGTAATTTTTCCTGTAATGTTAGGGTAGCAAATATATTAAAAATCCTCATTTTGCACATCTTTATGTGCATACTTGTAATCAAATCTTTTATCAATAAAATCTACAATCTTTTTGTTGTTTGTACTAGGCAGACGTGGCAGAAACAGAAGTTGGATTAAAGTTTCCTTTCGATAATGACCTTGCATAACTTATGCTTGTTGTCTTAAATATGTTTTTGAGGAAAACATAATGTTTGAAAAAGTTGGTTTTCTGTGTGAGTGATTTTTTCCTGTTGAACTTGATTTAAATAAAGGGGCTTTTCAGGTAGTTCGCTGATTGTTGTTTCAATAGACGCAGATAGTATATTATATATATATTTATCTGGATTTCGTTTAAACTAATATGTAGTTGTCTTACTCTTGTTTATCGAATTGTTGGAGAGAAAAAAATTCGAAGAAAACTTATTTTATTTAGCTCAAAAGTAAATTGTTAATTTTACAGTAAAGTTGTTTCAAATTGTTTTTTGTCTTTTTTCCATTTGGAACTCATTCTCGGGGACTTAAACAAATAATTAAAACAAGATTTTAAAAGTATTTATAAAATTGTTCTTATTTTTGTTACATTAATAATCTCTATATATTATTGCCGAACTTAATAGTGTTAGTAGTGCCCCTTCGAGCGTGTTCGACACGGAACCCCTTGGCAGCTATTGCAACCGAGGTAGCGGGGAGAAACAGTCACGATACATTTTGTTATAAGAAAACGTGAGCGAAAGCGTATGCAAGTATTCAACTTATGTAAACCTGAAATTATGTAATGTTAAAATATATTAAAGCATGTATCAAGTTTTACTTTCACTTGAAAACTACATTGCGCAACATCTGCTTAATATTGATCTTGAGCATTTATTTCCGTTTAAAAAATTTATTATATAGTTTAAAAAATTTTTGATTATCAATGTGTCAGCGTGGCCGAGTGAATAGCGCGCAGAGCTTCTGAACAAAAAAGCTGTGGTCCGAGTCCTACCATTAGCGACTTTTTTTCAAACTTTTTTAGATTTTTTAAAATACGATATACTGCAACTACTTTTAACGCTGAACTGCAATTACTTTTAATTTTTTTGGTTTAGTGGCTTTTGTTGAGAGCTTTTAAATTTTGCGTCTAATTATCTCATTTCAACATATTTGTTTATCATCCATATATTTATAGTAAAAAAATAAATGTACCAAAAAAAAACTTTTAATTGCTGAAATAAAATTTAAATTTTTTTCTAGCAACGGTTTTTTCTTCAGTTCAGCGCAATTACAAATTATTTTTAGTGTTTGCAAATTAGTGTTTGCAAAGAAACACTATATAAATGATTTTTTATTATTAACTTATTCAATTTAACTTTGTTGTATAGACAGGTTTTGCGCTTAACCATCCCTATATAAACAATGTCTATAAAGAAAAATGCACGCAGATGATACCAATCTATTCTTCTTAAGCAGTAATATATATGAACTCTTTACTACTATGAATAAAGAATTAAAATATATATCAAATTAGTTTAAATGTAATAAGCTAACTTTAAATATTAATAAAACCAAATGGACTCTATTCCATTTGTATGCAAAAAAGCGATTTTTACCAACTAACTTGCCGCAACTTTATATAGACGATATTGAAATAAAAAATGATTCCGTCGTTAAAAACGTGCGATCCGCATAATTAAATATGCTGATCGTTTTACACATACAAAACCTATTTTTACTGAAATGAGATTATTAAACTTATTTGAATTAATGTTTTTAAAGTTTTATGTTTTGTATATTTATGGAGAAATAATTTATCCCCTATCACTTTTAATAATACTTTCAAACTCAAACCTAACAACAAATACAATATGAGAAACAAGTTTTTTAAATGAGCCGTTTTGTCACACAAAATTTAATCAATTTTGCATTGCTTCTCGTGGACCCCACCTATGGAATAATATTGTTCTGCAGAATTTCGATCAACCAACTTCCTTTTATATTTTCAAGCTCAATCTAAAAAAATGTATTTTTTCACTTGATAATATACTCAGATACTTCTAATATTTTGAAAATTGTTATTTAACTTGGATTATTTTATTTTCAATTTTTACTTTATTGTATGTTACACTTGTCTTTATTTTGCATGTATTTTATAAGGTTCTGACGACAAGATCTTGTGATCTTCTTTCAGATCCTAGCTTATGTTTAATTGTTAGTAGTTAATATATGTGCGGATCTATACATGTGTAAGTGCATATATGCTTATATTTATATATGTGCGTGTTTTTCTTATTTTAATTATGCTGATATTGGAATTTTTTTAATTGTGACACCATATATACGGCATATAATTGTACTATGACATTTTAATGTAAGGGAAGTTAATATATATATATATATATATATATATATATATATATATATATATATATATATATATATATATATATATATATATATATATATATATATATATATATATACATATACCCAGGGCCGGCGCAAGGACCATGCGAGTTATGCCATCGCATAGAGTGCCAGGTCTGCTGGAGCGCCGCTCTGGCGTAGCCGACGTTTTTTTCTTTCTTGTTTTTCTTAATCACAATTTTGATTTCAAAAAAATAAACTTAAATATAAATTTTGGCGTCCATAATGTGTACAAGTACTTAGTTGTTTATATATAAGTTGCGCCAAATTTTAATATGTTACAATATTGAATTTGTACATTTTTGCTCAGCACTACCATGAAAAAATAATTAGATTAAGTTGTAGTAGTTAGTTAATTGTGGTAAGAATCAGTTTTTGTGTTAATTGTTTATTTGAATCGTGTTTTTTGTACGTTAAATGTTTTTTGTAATCTTAAATTTACGTTTGGGGGCGCTATAGATTATTTTTAGTCTGTTGGTTTTGTATGTATTTGCTCTGCAGGTAAGATTTGATATAAGAGTCCATTTATTACTATCAAGTTAGTTAATAAACATAAAGTAATAATTCAGAGAGCTTTTTGATTATTGTTATTTATGCTTTAATAACCAATGTGTTTATTTTTATAATATTTTACTCTCGATGTTGGGTTTTTGGTTTATATTTAAGCATTTTTATAAATCATAACAAACAGAAAATAAAACAACTTGTACTCTAGGAGCAGAAGACGTCAGAAAAAATTTCACAGTCTCAAGATTTAAAGGGCATTCCTGATGAAGCAGTTGAATCTTTTTCTGTATAAGACCGCTTTAATTTACAACCAAGTACCAATACGAGTACGTCAAGTTCACCATTTTTTTTAAGGTTTAGCCTTTTTTAGAAAAAAATAAATTGAATACAAATACAGTACTAACTCTTGTTTTAAACAAAAGTTTTAGCTTTAACTTCTCTCTTTGTATTGTGCAATTCCTTTGTACTCAAGGATGAGCTTTTTGTGGAACAAGTGGAACAGTTTTCAAAGAAAACAATGGAAACTTTTTAAAACTTGTTGAACACATTTTAAAATTTGACACTGTTTGAAATTGTTCTTTTGAACATCTTTATCGGGTAATTGCCAAATAAGCTGATGTACATTATTAAGCAAAAAAGTTCGAAATAAGTTTATTGGTCTTTGATCCTGTAAAATTACTGAGTTTAACTTGTGTGAACTGCAGTAAGCAGTATTGTACTATTCCATATTTCTTGGCTGCATATTGACTCATATAATTCCTGATACTTGTTGTTCTGTTTGTCCTTGCAGTTCCAGGAGACGAAGAAAACGTGAGGAAAGATTTTCTTGGATTTGTTCAGGTCTTAGATACATTTTGGCAAGGGTTGATAGCTTGCTTGTTAGACGAGGTTTCAAAAAAGGAGTATTCTTCCAAAATATGCGTAGCAAAGATTATGATAGTGGATCAAACATGAAGGGAAAGAACGTAGTAGTACAAAAAAAAAATCTTTGACCGTCACCCACGAGCATTTTTTGTTCCTTGTGGAAGCCATTCACTAAATTTTGTTGTCAATAACGCTGCATTTCTCTGCACTAGAGTTGTTAACTTTTTCAGCAATATTCAGGAGGTTTTTATCTTTTTTTCTGGATCAACCTATAGATGGAGTATATTAACGAGTCATGTAAAAAACTTGGCTGTAAAACCTCTAAGTGAAATCCGTGGGGAGAGCATGATAGACGCCTTTGAACCTTTTTGATACCATTTTGATGTGGTTTATGACGCTGTCTATATCTCGAATCCACGTTAGCTTGCAAAATTGATGCTTTTAGAAAATGTACTGCTATGGGAATGGCCAAAAAAAAAACAGATTTCAAATTCCTCTGCTGTTTGGTCACTTGGTATGATGTCTTGTTCAAATTTAATATAGTAAGCAAAACACTTAAAATAAAAAACTGTTAAGAAACTAATGCTTTGAAACTAATTGAAAGTGTCAAGACTTTTTTGGAAAACATAAAATAGAAAAATGGGCTGTATAGTGTTATTACAGATGCAATGGAACGGGACAAAAACTGACCATCGATCAAAAGTTCTATGAAGAAGTTGTCAGGTCGAGCAAGATTAAAAGGCAATTTTCCAATGAAGGTAACTGATGAACTTGTAAAGTCGGCAAATGAAAGATGAATCGGCAAAGGAGTTTTTCAAAGTAAATTTCTTTTTTGTAGTTTTAGACACTGCAATGAATTCCTTGTCCGAAAGATTTGAACAGATGGAAAATCAAAGCAAACATCTTTATAATATAAAAAAAAAAAAAAGAAAAACAAGAAACAAATGCATTAAAAAAAACTTTTCATTTTTAAAATACTTTGCAAAATTTAAGACAAGAAAAGTTTGTTACTTGATGATTAGTGTTATTTTTTGTCAGTAAAAAAACTGACAAAAAATAACACTAATCATCGAAGATCAGTTTTTATATGACTAATGGTTCTATGTATAACTTCATTAATAAATCCAATATTAAGGTTCAAATCATCTGGAAAAAAAGATGACGATTGGACGAAGAAAAAACGGCTTCTTGCTCCAGTGGTAATTCGTATCTCATCTTGTACGAAAAAAAGTATAATTCTCTGCAAAATCTACCAGGACAGTTATCTCAATAAGAGTAATTATCTCTTTGAAATGTACCTTGATTAATTTGAATGTGATTTTGTTACGAAATTTTTCCATGGGTTTTTGCGATTAGACATATTAGTCTTCTTCTTGCTCCTGCTACCTATATATCTTGCTAGTAACATACAGATTGTATATACTTACACGGCAAAAAAAATATTTGACATAAATGAATAAGAAGTAGTTTAATCAAGCTTTTCACAGAGAATAGAGACAAAAGACTAGAGAGAAGCTCTATGAATTTTTCTCAACGGAAGCTGTATTGTTAAAACTGGTCAGGTACCATTTTTGAAGCTGTTGAATCTGAATTTTCAATCATTATGTTCCAATAGTACTTAAACTATTAAAAAAAAAGATAACTGTATGAAAAAGTACCGCTAAAAAAAAATAGCGGAAAATTTATGCCCAAATAGTGACCTTTTAGTTTAAACTTTAAAATTTTTTTTTTTTTTATCTTTCCAGCACCTTTTCATCTTTACAAAATGACCAATACCAATAATCTAATAATTTTCAATAATTCATTGTCTAACCCATAACTTAACTATTGTGATACTCCTAACAAAGATTTTTAGTGGATTTGTAGAAGAGCTAAATAGGCATATTTTAACGGTTCATTGGAGTTTTGCTCATCGGTTAGCACGAAAAAACCCCGAGAAACCGCCCCTCCCCCTTCCTTTCCCGGAAAAAATTTTTTTAAAAAAGATATTTAGAACAAAGTTTAAGTATCAGACATAAAAACTAGGATGGTAAATAGATATAATTATTGTATGCTTATAATACAATAATTATAACTATTTACCATTTATTTGCTTATAATACACTGTAAATAGTTATAATTATTGTATGCTAATAATAATAAGTGAACATATTTATACGAATATCTTTGTGTAAAGTAAATTTCATGATCGAAGTTACCCTGAAATATGGAGAACATGCAAGGGACTGTACATACGTCAACTGAGAGTTGATTGAAATAAAGGCGGATATTGTCTATAAAAGAATTACGCTTTTTCTATTGCTAGTTGTATAAAACAGCTTTTTTGGGAAGAAAGCGGAGGGTGAAGATTTACTTGAAGGATTTTTTGAGAGGATTATTCTCGGGGAGAGTATTCCTCCCAAAAATAAGAAAAATCTTAAAAATATAACCAAATCAAATTAACAACCTGCGCAAAAAAATCAAATTTTAAATAAGCTCGTCGTTGTTTATTCAGTCATTTGAGGTATCAACAAAATAATATTATAATAGATAAATTAAAAAATTATTTTTTAGATAAATCATTATAATTATAGTTATAAAATAAAAACAGATCCGTAATCATGTATGGGGGTGTAGCTCAGGGGTAGAGCGCTCGCTTCGCATGCGAGATGCCCGGGGTTCAAATCCCCGCTCCTCCACACTTTTGGATTTAAAATTAAATTATTTGGCTTCATTTTTCTATTAAAAAATACAAAAAGGAAGAAGAATTTGACATAATTTTAATGCAGTTTTGTTAAACGATACAGAGGTTCATTTAGCGCAGCGATTCACAACCTTCCGATGCCACCACCATTTTGTAACATTGTTAGGTTGTGGCGATCCCCAGAGCCGCCCCTAGGATTGGCGACGCCCGGGGCAAATGTAGTTGTGGCGCTCCTCTTTCTAGTAATAGTCATGCTGGCTTTTATTGTAACTTACGTTTTATTTTGTTGATTATGTTTTGATCTAGTTTGTATCCACACGCTTGTAAAAGGTTCGCATGATAAGATCAGTACTTCTTTCAGAAACCTCGTTTGCGTTTGTGAAAGTAATTTATTTACTATGACAACAAATGTAAACTGAAAATATATATATGTATGTATATTAAGGTGTCCCTTATTTTTCAAAGTTTTTATTTTCTAAGCCATTTTCTAAGTCTTAGTTTCGTTCATTTGCTTCTAAAACACTCGAAAATAAATTTTTAATTTAAATTGGAGTAGAATAACACAACTTGCGTCGAATCATGTTCATTAGGGTGTCCCAAAAACACACTTTTTTTAAAATTTCAATGTGCTCTCAACTGATCCCCATTCTATAGGTCCTAAATAGCTACCAAAATCTTTTTTTTATTTTTTTAATGACTAGAAGTGATAGATGTAAATTCTGAGTTTTACGGTTTTGTACACTTATGTGTATTTACTAAAAAACAGCGCTATCTAGTATTTCAATATGTTTTAATATGATGTAATAATTAGTACACAAATAATTCCCATAGGATATTATTAAAGAATAGGATCATTCCCTATGAACATTGTTAGAGATTGATATTTTTCCCTCTGGACAATATTATTAGTTCGTATAATTCCCCATGGATTGGTTCACAAATAACTCCATTTAGAAATTTTTTTTGAAGGAAAAAATTTCTAAATGGAATTATTTGTGCACGACGGAATTCTAATTTGTGCACGAAGAAATTCTCGTGTAAACGGTTATAAAAGCCGTAACGGTAAACTTAGATAAAATATTATACGAGAGGGAATAACGACTTCATAGAATTTTGATGCAAGTGTAACATTTAGTATAAATTTAGTTAAAAAACTGATTATTTCGAAATTCATATAAAAATGGGTAGAACAGCTAAAAAAAAGAAGATGATAGGACAGAATAAGATAAAACGGAAAAATGCAGAAAGGTTGAGGTATATTTACCTATTGAAGTACCCACTGAGGGAGTTACCTCAGAGACAGCTTCCATCTAATGGTGATATTCTTAGATACTATCAATTTATCCTTCGCGAGTCACAAGTTAAATACAAACCCACTTCTACTAATGTTGGTTGCAAATTGAAATCGAAATCCAAGAATCTTGTTTGTGAAAATGGTGTTTGTACAGATCCTGATAGTTCTTGCTTGGTATCTAGGATTAAAAAAATTTGGGATAATGCTGGGTTTGGCAAGAAATTTGTGATTTGTGGATACAATATAAAGATTAAAATCATTAAACTTAATTTAAAATACAAGTAACTGATTAAATTGTCTTCTCTAAAGTGGAACAGCAGTCTTGATAAGCAATCAAAGTTAGAGAAAGATTTTCTCACAGAATCCTATCACCTTTTTGACATCTCGACTAAGAATTTTAAAAAAGATATTCTTGCTGATAGATTGAGAACAGATGATGCCAAGCTGGAAGATATAAAGTAAGTTCATTAAATAACACTTTTTTTAGTAGTGAGATTTTTTTTCCAATTAAAAGTAACTGAAGTAATAGCATATTATTTCCTTTAAAATATTTACGTTTAACTCTTTACATGGTTTGGTCATCTTCCAAGAAAAACTAGAACAATTATTAATTTATTTATAAATGGCTTAATAAATTTAAATATTTCTTAGTTTTTATGAAGACCAGAAGTTACATAGGAAAAGATATATGGAAACAAAAGTCGATGAAGACTACAGTAGAAGAGTACTGGATGCAAACAGGAGAAAGAACAAGCTAGATAAGTTGAGAGAGAAAGAATTAGAGAGACAGAAAAACTTAAAAGATATCAATGATGTTTTGTTGTCACATGACTCCATGACAGAAGAGATTCAATTCAGCAGTGAGGAAGAAAAGTCAAACGAGGACTGTGAAATCAGCGAGGAAGATGATTTCCTGGGTAACGGTCGGAAACGCAGGTATAGTATTATTTTAATAACACAGTTGTAATTTTCACAAGCTAAAGCTGTTTTATTGAAAAGTATATAATTATAGGTTCAATGTTGGTGTACGACCTCATCTGGCAATTTTAAGTGAAGTATTTAAAGCTGGAGGTAAAGAAATTAATGATATACCGCTTTCAAGAAGCACACTTCATAGAAAAAGTTCAAATATGTAGAACTTGAAGGAGACTCGGAGTGGATTTCAATATCTAATCATCTTAAAGGCCGACGGCTTATTCTTCATTTTGATACCAAACTGTTGGAACAAATTACCACTGGGCTTAACATTATCCAAAAAATTGAGCGACTTGCAGTCTCAGTGAGTTCCCCGGATGACGATACTATGGAAGACCATCTTTTAGGTGTTGTTCAATGTCCCTCTTCAAAGGGAGTTGACCAAGCAGAACAAGTGCACAATCTTTTAGAATATTACGGATGTACAGAACAGATCATTGGTATATGCTGTGATACAACTGCAAGCAATACAGGCGGAGTAAATGGAGCAGTCCAAATTCTTACAGATATTTTGAAATTAACAATTTTGTGGATAATGTGTAGGAGACACACATATGAAGTACATGTATCTCACTATATGGCTGCCCTTACTGGTGAGAAAACTAAAGGTCCAAGAAGAGCTCTTTATGTCAAGCTAAAGAACAAGTGGCCTGAAATCTGTGAGAAAGTGAATGAAGTGAAAAATTTATGTAAATTGGACTGGCAAAGAGATGATCTGAAGATTGGCTCTGTTCTTCGCACTGTTGCAGAGGAAGCTAAGACATTTTTGACTAATGCAACTACTGATATAGTGTTTTCAAGGAATGATTATGGTATAGTTTGTAAGCTTGCCTCCTTCTTCCTTGGAGTGGAAGTACAAGATTTTAAGTTCCATCAACCTGGCGCCTGCCATGAGGCAAGGTTTTTAGCAGATGCGATCTACATCCTGACTCTTTATATGACTAAAGATATCAGTAATATTTTGACAGAAAAAGAAGTGCTGCAGTTGAAGGATGCAAGTTTGTTCATTGCAATTTGCTATGTTCCATGGTTTTTAAAAAGTTTTTTAGGATTTCTGGCTCCCTACAATGATTTGAAAGCTATCCAGACAGCCTATGCATTGAGAAAAGTTAGTAAGAATATTGGAAATGCTTTGCTTCTCAGCATGGGACGCCATACGTGGTACTTAACTCCGCAACTCTGTGTTTTGTCCCTTGGGGATAAAGAAGTTCCTTCTGAAACAAAGCTAAGAATGCTGTTAGCTCTGATTGAGTTTGAAGAGCCAAATGAATTTCAGCGTTGTAAACCATCAAATGTACAAATTGGAGAGACCACAGAGCTACCTGAGTTGATTTCCGAGCAAAGCTACCTTCTCTTCAAACATTTTAAAATATCAAGAGCAAGTATAAAAGAATGGCTTAATAATAGTCTTAATACTATAGATGTTTTTAACCATCCTCAGTTGCTAGATTTGATAGTTGCATAGATAGATGCATGGATCAAAAACATATCTGTTGTAAATAATGGTGCAGAAAGAAACATTAGGCTCATTAAAGATTTTCTTTCAGCTACTAGAGATGAAGATCACCTTCAAAATGTACTTTTTGTAGTTAAAAAGTCTAGAAAAAACTTGACTAAGACTATGACTAAAAAGGAGCTTGGGAACTGTTTAAAAAGTTGTATTTTTTGAGAAATGTTTCACCGCAATAAAATCTTAAATTTGCTAATAAATATTAGTTTTCATGTATTTTTTTTTGTATTTTCATATTTATAAATATAATCTATCAAGTTAAATAGTAGAAAACAATTGGAAATGGTTTATACGCATCTAATTGTTTTGTTTTAATTTTCTAAAATGTGTTTTCTATTAATGTTAAGCTAGCTTAACATTAAAACAGTAAAACTCAGATTTTACATCTAGCACTTCCTGTCAAAATAAAACCGTCAAATTTTTTTTAGTACTTATTTAGGTCACATAGAATGGGAATCAGTAGAGAGCTTTTTTTTTTTTTTTTTGGGACACCCTAATGTTCATATAAGTTGCGCAAATAGTTGCGCTCTCTCGCGTTTTTGTTAAAATGCTCAGAATGGTTTTTACAATGACGAAAAATTAATAAATAAAAATAGATAACTATTTTCTTGATAATTCGATACCTATTGATAATAGTAAATAGATAATAATTATCTACTTACAATAATTGAGGCGCCCATCTGCAAAACGCTCTAAGTCCGAGTAAATTGATTTTGAGAAATCGAATGAGAACTGGCCCACGCCTAATTAGCGCTCCAAAAAAAATTGTGTTCGTTAAATTTGTATCATTAAATAGACACCATAAAATCACGTGCATAAAAAAAAAATGCAACTCTACAGGATCTCGAAATAAACCTATTTGAAATATGGACTTAGCTTATTTTGATAATGTCAGTTAGACTTAGATTATATTGAAAATGTTTGGTTAAATTCACATGACTTGTTAGTTTATTAAAAAACATTGAAATATTTTGATTTATTTAGCTTGCGCGAATTATAGGTTTTTTATTATTATACTATAAATAAGGTAACGGAAAAGGAAGTAGGAAAAAGGAAGTAGGAAGGGAAAAACAAAATATTGTTAGTTTTTTATAAAGAAACTGATCAACAACAAAACAAAATTTGAAATACAACAAAAAGTTAAACATATCTGCTTACACCATCTTCATAAAGACAACTCCATATAGTATCTTCCTCATCTTGTAAGCGTTATTTTATTAAAGAATCAATAACAATACTTTTTAAAAAATTAAAACGATTATACTGCTCCCAGTTCACTCCTGCATTCACAAGAATTAAACTTTTAATAACTTTCTTTTTAGCATCTGCAACTGGGACTCCATTCTGATTCTGAGATGGACAAGAAAAACAGTCACGCTCTCTCATTGTTATAATCTGAGGGCTGTTCAGAAAAAATGTAATATTTGGTTCTCCTTGGACTTGAATATTTTTAAGTGATCCTTGTGATAAAAAAGCGTTTATTTTCCTAAATTTTGATTGGCAATGGTTTTTTAAAAACTTTTAGAGATACTGATTTAAAATCTAACACACTCCAGTCTCTTTCTGCAATTTTCACTTTTCCCTGTGTACTGTAAACATTATAGTACTCTTCTGGGGAATATATTCATTCAGTCTTTTTAGGCTTTTTTTTTAAAGTTCCAAATACACGGTGACAAGGCAAAAATGTATGTCCTCGAACAGGAAACAAAAGTTCAATTGTTTTTACTAATATCGGTGCATATCTTAACAGCCAGAAACCTACCATATAAATTAAAGCAATATTTTTATTTTGACACCAGATGCATCAGAACCTAAACGAACAGTGTCTATGTCATCCATGTTTGTATTGCAGAGCTTGTCAAATACTGCACTGGAACAGGAAGAACTATTCTTTTTGAATTCATTTTCACTCCAAGTATAGATAGTGACACTATCTTGATTTAATGATCCGTTATTTTTGTTTTCTACAACACAAAAGTTGTATATGTAAATTTGTCTACTGTAATAAGCTTGCTGATCTAGAACTTTAGGAATGACTTGGTCTTGTTGATGGTCAAAGCAAATAATTTCTAAACCATCTCTCTGCTCCTTAAAAGATCACAGAATGCATTTACTCTACACTTATGAATAACTAAATCAGTAGTTAAACTGTTCTTCCTTTTTAAATTATTTTCAATCTTTATTTGGTTACAAATTCACAAAATGAACATGCATCTGATTTAGGAGAACCAAACCCTAAATTAAAGTTGGTTATAAAAATTTTTCGGAAAAATTCATGTCACTGGTAGATTGAGTTTCTTTTCTGCATACAATTTCCATACTGTTTTAACACTTTTAAGCTCTGATGGTAAGATAAAGTTTTATAGATTTCATTTTGCTATAATGACTCTCCCTTCCAGGAAGAGTCTTTATAAATTCTATTACAGCCTTTTGCTTATCCGTAAAACTGTGGCTCTTTTTATCACCACCTCTGTTTTCTTTTCTAGGATTACCATATTTAAAGAAATGTGTTGCAATATTTTGAACACGAGTTTTACCAACATATTAGCATTTTAGAAAAGTGTCTTTACAAACATGCGCTATTTGTCTGTTTTCTTTTTCCATAAAATAACTAATTTCATAATTAGACCTATTTCTCATTTTTTGAGGATAAAATTGCTCTTTTTTTCTAGATTGTTGTTTTTTCTGATCAGACAAAAACTTTAATATATATTTGTCTTGGTCACATTTTTGGTAGCATTATAAAAATGAGCTTTAAAAAGGTAGAGGTCCGTATTTTTTATTTCAGAACATTAGTATATCGTTTTGTGTTCATATCGGCAATAGTGTTTTGAAGGTGGTTTTGGTCCATGCCTAAAAATTAAAATGTAAACTAACATTTATATATATATATATATATATATATATATATATATATATATATATATATATATATATATATATATATATATATATATATATATATATATATATTGATAAATGTTGTATATTGCTGGAAATACAACTCTTGTCTGTTTAACAGTGATCAATATCTTTTTGAAAAAAATAGATCAAATAATATTAAAATATTTTAAATGAGAAAATACAACTTTATAACTTTATAAAGTTGTATTTTCTCATTTAAAATATTTTAATATATATATATATATATATATATATATATATATATATATATATATATATATATATATATATATATATATATATATATATATATATATATATATATATATATATATATATAAACCGAATCATACAAATTTATCTTATATATACATAAGATAAATTTGTATGATTTTGTATAGGGTCGTTTCCACACCTACCGTGAGTCGACACTTGTCGTAGGTTTTAAATACTAACATAAATTTTGCAAAAAGTAGTAATTATTTTTTTATTTTTATAATTTGTGTATCAACAACATTGTCATGCACTTCTATTACAATACATAGAAACCGCAATACATAGTTACTTAAATGAACTCAGTGGGTTTATTACGTCAGCCTATGAAAATACTTTTTTTTTAAGTACCAGCTGTTAGAAGCGTTTTAAATAAAACAAGGAAATTTATGAAGATAACATGAAATTTTATTTCTAAATTAACTTAATCAGGTAAATAAAACATGAATTACTATTACTATTATTAAAACAGCTCATCATTATAGTATCAATGTAGTATTTTTGAATGTACGATAAGTATGAACTAAAAAAAATGTCATTCCATACATATCGTATGTCCAATGAATAATCAATTTGTTTCTTTTTCACTATAAAAATAAATAATATTTTACTTAGATTATTTTACAATGGCACGAAAAAAATATAAGACAAAACTTTGTAGTTCAAAACGAAGACTTTAATATACAGATAGTCAATTACGTGATGCTATTAATGCTGTTAAAAAAGGTATGGTTATGTACAAAGCGAGCAAGACGTTTGGAATTCCTTATCAGACGCTTCGTGATAAAATATCCGGAAGAACTTCTTTGAAAATACAACACTGCGGGTATGAATCAGTTCTAGGTGAACAAATTGAAAACAAGTTAGTCGAGTGATTACTAACATGCACCAGAATGGGATTTGCCATGTCTGTAGTACATCTATTAGATACTGTGCAAAAATATTTGAATTCCAACAATATAAAAACAAAATTTACTAACAACCGTCCTGCAAAAGATTGGTTTTATGCATTTCTTCGCCGCCACAAACAGCTATCTCAAAAACGAGGTGAATACTTAAACCGAACTAGAGGAGGAGTAACTGAAAAAGCCATAAGAAATTGGTTTACTGAAATTCCGAAGCTTTTTGGAGAAAACGCTCAATATTTAAATAATTCGATGCGCGTTTTCAATATGGATGAGAGTGGTTTTCAGTTGTTACCAAAAACTAATTTATTAATTGGTTAACGAGGAAAAAATATATATGAAGAAAGTGCTCGATGTAATAAAAAAAGCATCACTACTTTACTTGCAGTAAATGCCAGCGGAACTTTTGCTCCATCATTAACAATTTTTAAATATGTTCGTCTTCCAAAATGGAATTATAAATGGGGTATTGGAAAAAGTGAAAATGGTTGGATGACCGCAGAATGTTTTTTTCAGTATATAACAAATGTTTTTCATCCATTTTTGATAAAAGAAGAAATTCCTTTACCATTTATAATTTTTTTTTGATGGTCATGTGTCACATTTTTCTATCGAACTAAGTGAGTTTTGCTCTAAAAATGGAATAATTCTTGTTGGTTTGTTCCCAAATGCAACACATAATTGGCAGCCGCTCGATGTGGCAGTTTTTAGACCAATGAAAGCAAAGTGGAAATCGTTTTGCTGACAATGGCGCATTGACCATGAAGGACAAGAAATAAACAATGAAAATGTACAAGAAGCATTAAATTCTTTTATAATCGATCCAATGGCAAATAATATTAAAAGTGGTTTTAAAAATACCGGAATTTTTCCATTTGTTTTGCTAATAGTGTTGACTACAAAAAAATTGTTCAAAAATTATCTGAGTCAACTGTTGCTCCGGCTCCTTATTTAGAAGAAAACCATTCAAGTGTGACTTTATCAGCTAACTCTCCCATAACCTTTATTAAAAAGTGCATTGATTTTAGTATTTTAGAGCAGTTTAAATTGGCTGACAAACATTTAGGTTGGAAAGGTGATCTTGAATACTTCCAGTTGTATCCTTTTTGGAAAAGAGCCTTATCTGAAACATATAAGACCATAATTTTACCTGATGAAATACAACAGGGTAATAAAATCTATCAACAACTAGTAATTTAGAAAATGAGAAAGGTTTAGAAAATGAAAAAGCCGATATGGAAATGCATGATTGCAATAATGCAGCTGTTATAGAACCAAAACCAGCTTGTTTCAGTTTAAAAATAGCAGCAGACATAATAAATCCAATCGAAAGTGTTTTAATATGGCCAAAACAACCAGTCCAATTGTCCAAGCGCAAAGTAGAACGTTTACCATCGGTTGTAACATCTGAAACGTGGCAGCTAATTCAGAAGACAAAATTGCAAGAAAAGTCAAAAATAAAGGATGAAAAATTAGAAAAGAAACAATTAGCTGCAGATAAAAAGTCAAAAGTAGAGGAAGAAAGATTAAGAAAGAAACAATTGGCTATGGAGAAAAAGTTATTAAATGAAAAAACTAAAAAAGAAAGAGAAAACATGAAAATTAAAAAAAAAAAAGTTGCAAAAGGTCAGAAAACGAGTTCCATTTAAATGTTGACAATAATTATAAAATAAAACTTAGATAGTTATGATGAAACCTATCCTTTCCATTTTAGGAACTTAAAGGATCAGTATACTAAAGTAATGGAAATGCTTTAAAATCTTTACTTTTATTCATAATAATGTTTTTATTACTATATAATTAGTGTTTATTTGATAATAAACATTAAATTTATTTAATAGTCTTATTTTTTAATTTTATACCTAAAAACGTTTTATAAAATGTTACCAATGCATTAAATTTTCATTTGAAACCGCGAGCGCATTTTAAAGCAGACACTAAAGTAGATTTTAAGATATACGATAAGTGTCGACAATATATACGATAAGTGTGAAACACTTACGATAAGTATGGAAAACTGCGCTTTAAAAGATTGTTCAAAGTAAGTACATTATTGATTTAAATTTCAGAGTGAGAATAATTTTAAACTAACCTTTATCGTATTACATTGACGACTGCAAAAATTCATTTCTAATGCATTTCTACTTTTTGAGTAATCTAATATATTACAATAACTTTTGTTAAACTCAAGGTAAGTGTGGAAACGACCCTATATAAAACTTTTAATATTCATAATATAAATATACACTACTTGCTTTACAACTTGTTTTCTTTTTCTTGCGTTACCCTTAGTAAGACTAGTGTAGTAGTACTACCCTACTAGTGTAGGTAGGTAGTACTACTAGTGTAGTAGTACTACCCTTAGTTAAACAAGTAAGGCTTGCTTTTTCTTCAACAGCTATAAAACCTTGAGTAATTTCAGTAATTTCTATTTCGTTTTTTCTATGTAAATATTAAATAAAACTCGAAGCGCCAACAAAAATTTTTAAATTTAAAACAAAAAATTTAAAACTCCTTTTATTGTTTGAAAATGTTGTGATATTTTCCCTAAATATTTACCCTAAATATTTTCCCTAAATATTTTCCCTAAATATTTTCCCTAAATATTTAATAGACCTAAAGTCTATTAAAAGAGACCTAGACCTAGAGTCTTTTATTGTTTGAAAATGTTGTGATATTTTCCCTAAATATTTTCTCTAAATATTTTCCCTAAATATTTTCCCTAAATATTTTCCCTAAATATTTTTAGGACCTAGAGTCTTTTATTAGATCTATTTTTAAATAGATTATAGATTTCAGTATCTAGAATTTAGAAATGAAGTTTACTCAATTTTTTTTTATTTTTGTGACTTAGCGCGTTTTGCAGATGGGCTCCTCAATTGTAAATAGGTAGTTATAATCCATTTTGCGACATTGTAAAAACCGTGTTAAGCAAATCCACAATTTTAGAAAAATTCAGTTATTCTCATGACAAATACATATCGTTTTATTTTTAAGAAATGGCAGTAAAATTCGAAAAAAAACGTGTCTCATTTGATGACGTGAATTTTCAAATAACAGGCGCAAAGTTACCGTCGAACAGCCAAGTTCTTGCTATACTTTTTTTAACATTCGCGAGTGTTAAAAAAAGTATAGCATAGACCTACAAGTTTTTTTTACACAGTTAGGTATACCTAACTGTGTAAAAAAACTTGTAGATCTTCAACATGTTTGGAGAGAGTTGCAAAAATAAATCTGAAAAAACAAGATATTTGCAAACACCGTGAAGAGAACTTTCGAAACAATTCAGGTAATTTTATTGATATAACACATGCTGATGCCTTGGAACGGATAAAAGTACATAAACAAAAAGAACCAAGACATCCAGGATTCGTTTTCGGTTAATTTTTTGTAGACAAAAAATTAGCCGAAAAAGTAATAATAATAGTAAATATAGTAAGTTCTGAAACTACAACGAAAAGAAGAAGGAGGACCTTTATCACATTTTAGGCAAAAAGGATTATAATACAGGGCCATTAATAGACGCTAGTGTACTTTGAAACAAAAACTAGACAGAGAAATACTAATTTTTGCTTGCCGCCATCACGCTTATGAAATGGTTGTAAAATGTGTATTTGAAATAAAAATTTACCAAGTCACAAGTAGCCCTGATATTCCAATATTCAAAAAGTTTAGAGATAACTGGAAAACTATTAATCTGGGTGCTATTGAAACATACACCAATATCATCAAACAACACTTTAGTAATACAACATTTGAAGAATTGTTGACATTTTATAATCAAGAACTACAAAAAACTATTTTACGTGATGATTATCGGGAACTAAATGTTAATTTCTTAGAAGTTGATAATTGAAAAAAAAAATTAAAATTAGTATTCTTGGAGCAATGCATTAAGCGAGGTGATGGCTAGAGCTATTTACTCTTTAAGGATATGTTTCTTGCAATCCTAGATCAAAATTAGCGTTAATGATAAACGAGCACTTTGATTTTGTGTCTGTCAAAAGCATAAATTTATTTTTTTGATTAAAAATTAATGAGAACTTCCTCCAGAGACCCGTTTCAACGTGGGATGAAGATGTTGTCTATATAGAGGCAAAAAAATGATGCAGCTAAAAAAGCAGTAAAACTTATTAAAGACTTTTTTATTAAAGACTTTTACGATCGCTTTATTTTACGGTTCACTGCAAAGGAAGAATAAAAGCATCGCTGTGTGCAAGAGAAATCTGCATCTAGACTGTAAAATAGAAACCTTTAAAGAAAAGTGTCCTTCTTGATCTCTAGTTTTATATTCTTTTAAAAAATATTTTATAAGATATAAATGTTTCAATTGATTTAGCTACATAACGAGAAGGTTTTAAAACAGCAATTTTCAAAATTTCAGAGTTCTGTCGGCATGCGTTAGTTTTATCGTAGGAAGATAAAACTTTGTACTTAAGTAAGTCTATTATATTGGTTACTTCAAATATTTTTTTTTTAGAAATTTGTCACGAAAAATAAATTATTGAAGTTACGTCTCAATTGGGTATTTTTTTAACTTATAAAAGTGCAACTTTTAAAAAGTGTAAACTGACGCGTAACGTTACGTTAAAAAAATTATATTTGAGACATATTTTAATCGCGTCTCATATCCAGAATTTGTTACGTTATTTGGTCATTAAAAGAAAATATCCTGCTATATCTGTAATTTTATATTCTTTTAAAAAACATCTTATAAAATATAAATGTTTCAATTGATTCAGCTACACAGTTAAAAACAGCAATTTTCAAAATCTTCAGAGATCTGTCGGCATGCGTTAATGTTGACGTGCGAGGGTAAAATTTTGTATTTAAGTAAGTCTAGAATTTTGAAAATCCGAAAAAAAAGTTCACTAATATAAGGGACACCCTAATGTGTGTGTATATATATATATATATATATATATATATATATATATATATATATATATATATATATATATATATATATATATATACATATATATATATATATATATATATATATATATATATATATATATATATATATATATATATATATATATATATATATATATATATATATATATTGATATTTGAGGCTGTTTTGTATTATAATAATAAAACAAAACTCATAGTCGTAAAAGAGTGCTCAATATTAAAAAGATACTTCAATATATATATATAAATATATATATATATATATATATATATATATATATATATATATATATATATATATATATATATATATATATATATGTATATATATATATATATATATATATATATATATATATATATATATATATATATATATATATATATATATACACACACATGCAACATGCGTAGTGCTATTTACAGATTATAAAAAAAAAAAATTTTGTCGGTGTTTTTGATTATATTGAGTGATTCTAATTGGCCGCCTTCTGCTCACATCATTTGTCTAAAACAGTAGTTATCAAACTGACGTGTAGAAGTTAATTGTACAGTTTTTCCCTATTTATATTTAAAAAATTTTTAAATCAGGTGTTCTTGTAACATTTTACAGTCCTCTTTAAGTTTTTCCTTTGGTGGTAGTTTTTTTAGGTCAAATTAGTATCCCCAATTTGACTCGTATTTAAAGAACATGTTTATCCTGTCTATTAAAGATTCAATTGTGTCAACTAGAAGCAAGAAAATATAATTTTAGAAAATTTCTTCTTGGCTATGGTTGAATTTGTCTTCTTTTTCATAAAGTAATAGTCTGTGCATGACTGTGTACATACACAAAGTCCTTGGGTCCCGAGAAAAAATTTGTTTTTTACTCTTTAGTTTATTTTAAAAATGTTGTTTTTAAAAAGTTTTTTTATATATATATTTTTTAGATTTAAGTAGGATACTACTGTCCTATCAAGCGAAAAGTAGAGCGATCAAGAATCCCTAAAGCGGAGGCTGTATACTGTTATCACTCTCTCCATTCGACCATGGGTCAGGATCGCGTAACTGATTTTTTGATTATTTTGATTGAAGAAGATTTGGCTAAAAAGGTGAGCTATGACAATTTCATCGATATTTGGGCGACCAGAAAAGTTCGAAAAATTCATTTTTTCGAACTTTTTTTCTCGAAGATTTTGTTGATTGACTTTTCGTTTCGTTTTAAAGCTAATACTTTGATACATATGTCATTTTTAATTAATGAACTGTTTTTCAATCCAGAGAATTAATAGTAACACAGAAATACAATGTGGTTTATAAGAAATAGATAATTGCCGCGTTCACAAAACTTTAAATTTTGTACTTTCTTGATTTGTAATAGGGGCAAGGTTCTCCAATTTTTGACCCAGGCGCCATTGGCACTATCGAAGGCTCTGTTAAAAATGCTTTATTAATATTTAAAAAAATTTCTTTTAAATTAAACAATCTAACTTTATTATGCAAGCAAAACTTTACATACACAATCCAACTTCACAAGAAAAACTTTATAAATAATTAATTTGTTCTGTTCCATACACAAATTCTAATTTCAGTTTTTTCAAAAGCGAATTTTTACGCAATACATAAAAGCTCATGCATGATCAAATATGCATTTATACACACATAATACTCAAAATATTCAAAGCAATAATAATAAATAGATCACACGCTCTACAACACATAATAAATTATCACACGTTCTACAACACATGATAAATGATCACACATTCTAGATAAAGTTTGAAAATTCAGTAATTAATACTAACAAAATATCTTGAAAAAGATATTTGGTAGGTAGTTTTAGTTGTTGCAGTAGTAAAGCTACAGTTACCGTAGAATTCAATTCAGGAAACTAGAAAGAGAACAAACAAAGACTGTTCTTCAGTTTTCCAATTTTGAATCAATTTTAAGCCACCAACGCAATTGACTGCAACTTGTGACATGCCAAATTTGTCAAATTGGCATACTGTAGTCCTCTGAATAACATCCTTTGAGCAACTCAAAGAGTGTGGCAGCTAAACCTGGTGAGAGAGTTGAGAAGCGTTGAGTCAAATGCTTGTCAGTTCTTGGTAAAGGTCTTCCACATCAGTGCATTCCTGAAAATTTGAGGATGATGGCTAAATCTAATCATATACAGGATATATTGGAGCTGAGCAAGTGGCAACGGTTGTGGCAGGCAAAGATTCTTTTCTAAATGCAACCATTCAACTTAGTCCGTCAAGAGGAAAACCTTTACCATTAAGTAGAGGTAAGTTTATTAACTATGGCATTAAAAAGTTTTGTCTAATTTAGGCTATTGTTTAAAAGTTTTTATTTTTCAAAAGGATTTTAAGCTCCACAATAATTGTTCAATGAACCTCTGACACCCAAAAAATGTTGCAAATTTAACAAAACACAGGTCTTTTATATAACGGGAAGAGGAAGTTATGATCTGCAACAAACCTCTGACAAAATTTTGGAACCTAACTTTCAACAGAAATTTGCTCAAGCAGGGGCCGTATTTTTATTTCTTCATTAAACTTAACGGAACGTTATTCAAAAATTTCTTTTTAACTACATTAAAAAAAAAATATTTAATATAATTTTTTAAACATAAATGTTTTATTTTAGGATTCGTTTTACTTAAATAAACTTTAATAAAATTTTTGTTATATCTTTACTTAGAAATATTGTTAGAAATAATTAAAATGAAATTTCAGACCAAAGCTCCGTTAAGCTTAACGAAGAGATGTGGATACGACTACAGGTCAAAAGCCTAATAGTCATTTGATAGCGATAAATTTTTAGTGAAAGCAATTCTACAAATTAAGTTGTTCACTTTTGAGATCTCAACAAACTCGATGAAACATTTATGTTAGCAAAAAAAATTTCTGACTTAGCTGTTATGAAACTTGGAATAGATAGAGGAGGTAAATACCTGAAAGCAAGCTTTACCCTTATTATGGTTCGAGATGAAGATGAGCTTTAAACCTTCTTCAGAAAAATGTCATATTGATGGCATCTACATTATCAAAAACTATTAGTGTTAAGCAACTAATACTAATAGCAATTTCTCAAGACACTCCAGAGACCTATCCGTTTTGATCTCATGAACGTTTGAAAAGAGTGTGCCAAAGATTCCCTAGTTGCTGTTTTCACGGACATTGGTTCATAACTTTTGAACGGAAAGTGCTATTGGGTCGATTAAAGACTTTTCGGAAAGTTTTTTATCTGTAAATTTTGAAAAAACTAAAAAAACATTTTTGCTGCAGGATATTTAGGTCACAATTTAAAAGAACAAAATATTGAAAATTTCATAAAATTTGCTTTCTTATAGATTATAACAAAAATACATATAAATGTTTTTAAATATGAATGTATATTTTGTAATATTAAGATAAAATAGGCACATCAATGGCAAAAATAATAAAAATTATTAAAAGAAGTACTAAAATACGTAATTTATTCGTATGTTAACATTTAAAATTATGTGTCATCTTCAGATACAATGTTATTAGAGATATTGCTTATGAAAATATTTATCAGAATGTCCTCATTCATACCAAAATTACAGAACTATTTTGACTTGTATCTCTTGTCAAAAAAAGTTTAATTAGATGATATCCACATTCAGTTAATAGTGTCTGTTAAATTGACAATTTAGGAGTTTTTCTTGAGAGTCTAGTATGTATCAATCGTAATACTTTATTATTACCTTTTAACCCTAGATCATAAAGATTTCACAAACCACTTTCCTCATTATTTAAAATTAGCTCCCAAGAGCGAACAATCAGTTTGTGAAGTGATTGTGTTATACTGATTCATGGTCCAGGTAAATTTATTTTTGTAACAGGTGGAAACTCGTTAAATAGGAATAAATAAAAATCTGTACAATAGTTTTTATATTCATGATCTTTTGAGCATGTGAGCATGATCACAATATGAACTTCCAACTCCTGAAAAAAGATTCGCTATTTTCATACCCATCATATATGACTGCACTATCACCTTTACATTAAGTTATTTTCCCTCTTTATGCATAAGGAAACCTTCATTTTTTAACTCTTCTATGTCAGAATTAAAGACAGACATTGATTGAAGAGTTTCTCTTGATTCTTTTCCCATTTGTGACTCAATGGGGCATCAAGTGAAAATGGACAAAACATTGTCAGTTTGATACCAGGAGCGGATCCAGGCTGTAGCAAGTGTAGCAAATGCTACAGTCAGTTTTTTCTCTCTTTTTTTTTTTAACATACCCCTTTTTTTTTCTTTTTTTTTTCATGCAGAAGAGAAAAATAATTTAAATTAGATATCCAGGTTACCAGTAATAAAAATGCGGCTCATTTCGCAGCGTATCAACTTAAATTGAATTGGGAGTTAAATAAAATGGCAAATCGACTGTAGCAACTGTAGCAAAAGTCAATTTGTCATATTTTGAAACAACTCTATACATACCCCGATAATTTTTTATATAATTGAACCTATTTACGTGCAATCTTTTTAGGAGGTCTTACGTATGACTAAAAGTCATCAAGCGAGAACCTGTAGGAAAAAAAAAAAAATTGTGTTGTAAAGACAGAAATTCTGTAAAATATCCACTCTCAGATAATAAAACTTTTTTTAATAAAGTGGGTTGCAAACATTAAATGAAGAGGTTTTATAATTATAAAGACTAAATTAAATAGCACCGTCTGTTGGTTTATTTATTTAGCCTATTATAAAAATGGTGAAATTTGTTTATGTTTATAAAAAATGGTGAAATGTGTTTATTGCTGTTCTACGAGTTATTTATTATTGAAGAAGTGAAACGATTTAAAAACATTTTAAACAATTTTATTACTCTCTGTGACAAGGTGTATGTTACAAAAAAGTTATTGTATCAGGAAGTTGCTGTTTTTGGAAAACCAATGATACAAATTCTCTTTTGAAAATGATTATAATATAGATATAAATCAATGTAATAATCTTTCCATGTTATTGACACATTTCCGATCAAGATGGAAAGACTACAATTTAAAGAATCTGCACGAATATCATAAATCTTCCAAAGTTAAAAGCTCAGCTCTAATTAAAAATTACGATACAGTTTTATTAGATGATTCCCATAGGAATTGTCTAATAAAGCCGTATCAAAGGAACTTTCTACTACTTTTTTTTTAACTTCTACTAGGAACTATTGTTCCCTTTGACAAGGTGTATGTTACAAAAATGTTATTGTATCAGGAAGTTGCTAAGAAAACCATTGATATAAATTCTCTTTCGAAAAGTATTTTAGATGTTATGATAGCTTGTAATTCAAGTTATATGTTTGATGGTCCTAAATTTCTTCTGAAAATGTTGTGAAAACCTGTAAATAAATAAATTCCTAATTTTTGTGTGATCAAATTCGTTAAACTGTAAAATCAGTAAGAAAGTCAAATAGCAAAGCAAAGGCAATTAAATGTGATAAAAATCTAACTTTAACATTTAATGAAAAACCTTGGTTAACTACAGATAGAACTCTTTTGTTGTTTGACTTTGGTCCACATTATCAAAAACACAAAAAATGGGCTCAAAAAGCAAAATTTTTTTTTTCTGATAATACTTACAATGTTCTTCTTAATCAACCTAAAACTTCTACTATCTCAAGCGTTAACAAAACTGATGATTTTATTAAACTTGCTTTCACATAATGGAAAACTTTTAATCTAAAAAGTGTGGGCATATGTTTTAGGTTCAATAATGATTAAAAAGCTTCCTCAGAGATGTAAATGATAAACAAAGAAAGTTTGTTTCGGATTTTGGCGATACAGCATTATGCATGAAAAAAATCAGAAAATAGGCATAAAATATTATCACATGTCACAAGGCATTTTGCAAATTATTCAATTGAAGAAATAATCTAGCTGATTAAGATGCTATTAAGAGAAACACTTTTGTTACAAATATGTTACGTTAGGAAAATTTGTTACAAAACTACTTGAAACAGAATTTAGAAATTTAAGAAAAGTATCGTTAGACATATTTTTTAAGTGTTCTTCAAAACCAAAGAAGTCTCTTGTTTACATTAACATGTGTTTTGAAACTATGATTTGCTTAACGAATATGAAGTTTTGCCAGTATAATGTTTTATTTTTTTAAACTTTAGTCAATATCTAAAATCATTTGAAATAGGTGGATTAAAATGTCCTTTTGACAATACTGTTTTATTTTTTTAAACTTTAGGCTTTTCTTCAATTTGATTAAAGATAAAGTTTATTTGACTTCCATATTCAATACTTTTATGCTTTAATGCATTACTTAATTGAAATTGAGTGTTATCGTCACAATATACTTTCCTATATTCATTTATAAAAAACTGAAAACTTTCTGCACCCAAATCAAACAAAGAACTATGTTGTTTTAAACAAAAAACAACCATATTAAGTTTGTCTTGTTAGGTTGACATTTATTCATTGACACTTTTGTTTTTATTATTTGCTGACATTTGTTGATTGTATCGTTGTTAATTGTAATATGCCTGTAGTTTGCTATTTTGGGATTTTAAAAGCATTCCTTATTTTTTTAAAGCAATATACTTTTATTGAAACGTTTATTTACTATTTTTTATTTGATTTGAAATCTGTTTCCTTTTTTCATTATTTAACAAAAAGTTTGTTGTAATGAAATAATGAAGTTATATAATATTATTAAAAATATGAAAATATTTATAAATTGTTTTTATAAATTTATATAAATCGTTGAAGTGTCTATTTTAACTTTCAGATATTTTATAAGGTAAGTCATTACCTTATAACCTTAACAAATTTTGATTAAATAAAAAAAATGAATTTTAAACAAATTTAGATTAAATTTGTCGTTTTCATTTTCAAATATCAACCTCCAATTTTTTTGCAGATCAAAACATTTTAACAACCACAAATATTTTGTTAATTTAAATATATTGATAAATTTATATGATAATGTTTTGCGTATTATTTGGCATAAATACATTGACTGGCAATAGGAATACGAAGAACTAAATTTAAATACATTGACTGAGGATAAGGGTTCGTTTTGGGTTTTAGTCATGATTAAAAGTTATAAAAAACAAGTAAACTATCATTTCGTTAAAAAGTATTCAGTTTAACTGGATAGTTTTAACGTCGAGTAAATCAGGTAACGTTCTTCCGCTTTAAACGGACGAAAGAAGGAAGCAGTGGTAGGGGACCTCATGTATCACCACAAGCCACTGTACATCCAAGGCTGGCGTAAATGGTGTGTGATTCCCTTCCCCCACCCCCTATCAATGAATTTTATATCATTATGTCTGCAAATTTAGCTCTTTTAAACCAGCGTATCGGCATATGTAGATCATATAGTACAGTCGGCAAACTTGGGCTTTTCGTACTGTCGGCAAATGTGAAAAGCGAGAACCATTTTTTTTTTTCAGATCAAAAAATCTTTATGGCATTTTTGCTACAGGCAATAAAAATCCTGGATACTGCTAGTGTATCTTTTTAATTAAATATTGCATGGCTTCCACAACCATCAAATCCAAACTTTATTTCCGTTAGTATATTTTCAATGTTTATAAAAAATGTTCTCCAACATCCTTTGTATCTTCGCTTTAATAGCCTGAAATAGACTGAAGTAAACACAAGAATAAAGTTTAAGATAATTCATAATGATTGGTGTTACTTTAGATTGTTTTCTTCTGAGATGATTCTAACTAGGCAATATATTAAAACCAAAAAGTTGTATATGGATGCCTACCAAGAGCACAAACTGTTTAAATTGTTTCTATTGGAAACTTATTGAAAGAGTTATTCTTTAACATACTCTTCAAGTAAGATTTCCTTACCAGCTTTGAATTGTATGCCAGCATAGCCGATTTTTTTAAGTTTTTTTTTTTCAGATGCAGATCTTTGCCAGCTATTCTGAACTACTGCTTTTTTTTGCAAATGTCAATTCATCGGAGCCAAGTGCCTTAGCGATTACCAGTATATAACCTGTTATATATGCAGAAATAGTTTTTGGTTGTTTCTTTTTCTAAGCAATGAAAATTTCAAATAAGTCGAATTCAGTGAGCTTCATTGTTATTAAACTAAAGAAAGAAATTTTTTTTCTATTCATTGTCTAATAACTTTTTAAACAAAATGATTTAAACTTAAAATATAAACAAGTTTACGTGATGAGTAAAAATATTTTGTTATATACAACACAAAGCCCTCAGTTTTAATTTTAACTCTTGCTATTCGTTCATTTTAAAACAGATTTCAATACTGCAATTTTTTTTATTTTTATTAATGGTTATACTAACTAGATTAAATTTGATGATAAAAAGTTCAATATAAAAGAGGGATTTGGTGGGTAGAAAGTGTTGGTCAGAAATTGATCTTAATCCTTTTTTTTATTTTTTAGACATACAATTTTACTGAACACATTTTCCCCATATTAAAATATGTACAAAATGATGTAAAATTATTTGCATTAATATCTTTTAATATATTTTACAAATATTTGAAATATAGGGGTAGGGTGACTCTTTTACATTTTTGTTCAGAAGTGGCACAATTTAGTTAAAGTTGGCACAATTTAGTTAAAAAGCATCTTACTCCTCTTTGTTATTGGAATTTAAAAATATATGGGTTTATTAGTGCCAACTTAGCATTTTTTGAGATAAATTATTTTTTGTGAAAAAAAATTAGTTGAAAAGCATTAAAATTTTGCTAAATTTTAGTTGTTATATTAGATATAACATGTTAAAAAATTTTGCGCAATAATCTATGAAGTTAACATTTACATTTACATAAACTGCAGTCTAAGATTGTTTCTACATACAATTATCACATTAGCACTGCTTTATCACTGCTATATAACTTTGGTTATATAGTGACATTTTTTCTTATATAATGCCAAAAATGACTTTTATGTATCATTTATGCGTATTACACATCTTTTGCAACAAATTTACGTTATTCAAATTAGTACATTTTGTGAACAAATTATGCTTTTGAATTAATTCTTTTATTTAATGAACTGGAAATTTACTTAGCTTTAAATAACAACTAAATTAAATTTATTTTGGTTAACATTGATTTTTGAGCAATGTCCACTATTTGGCCCACTGTGCACTTGGACCGAAACTACGAAAAGCACTAAAAACATATAATGTCAAAGTTATTGTTTCAACACCATCTAATTTAAAAACAATTCTCTGTAAGAACAAATCTAGTTTAATGTGTTCGTGTGGTGGAATTTATATTGGGGAAAAAAAAGAGAATTTTACAAAGAAGGATAGAACACCAAACTAATAGCATGAATGGCAATTGCCATGCTTCTGGAGCAACTGAGCATTGCAAAGAATGCAATGAGATATTTTTGGCTGCACTCAAAAAATTTATCTATAAATAACCACTATCATGAAAGGATAATAAGGGAATCGCTTGAAATTAACTATGCGCAAACATCTCAGCTTCAACAATCTCCAGATGCTTAACAGGGACACGGGGTAAAAGTTGCTTCAAATATTTGGGGACCACTATTTAAGAAAATCATAATAAATAAAACAATTTTTTTTTGACGTCGTCTTTGTATGCTTCTTTATGATTTTTAAATTTTATTTTGTAACGGTTTTGAAATTGGTATTTTACATCTGATTATTGTCTATACAGATTAGACCGAAATATCGCAACAACAACAAAAATTAGTTAGTACGATGCTGTTTTTGATGTTTTATTACTTGTTAAGAAGCTAGTACGTTAGTTTTATAACTTAGTAAGTAGTTAGCACGATGCTGTTTTTAATAATATAGTTTTTTTTAATAATATTTAATAAGTATAACTTATTATGACTTTACATACTACAAGACATGTCACTAAAACACTTAATAGCATCTCAAATAGCAAATGTGCTTATTTAAAAGGAAAAAGGAAAAAAAAAGAGAAAGAAAAAATCAAAAAGTTATTCTGATTTGGGGAAGTGGGGGCATAACCGCATACGGAGGCACAACCGTTTTTTAACATTTCCCTTTTAACAATGTTATCTAATATGGCAAAAAACATACCACGCGTTGTAAAACAGTTACCTTTATTTCTGATAAAAAAATAACATATTTGTTTATATATATTTATACATTTTGTTTATATAGAGAGGGTTAAGCGCCAAACCTGCCTATACAGCAAAGTTGAAAAAAAATTAGTTTTTATTAAAAAATGATTATATAATGTTTCTTTGCAAACATCAATATACTTACTATACCTAAAATTTTTAAATACTGAAACTGTAATTACTTTTAATTTTTTTGGTTTAGTGGCTTTTGTAAAGAGTAGGCACTTCAGTGAATCTTTTGTAAAGAGTAGTGAATCTTGCTTCAAAATGGGTTCAATCAATTTTGTAGCACTTCTGGTTATTAAGAAATTTTTATACTTCATCATTCGACTTTTTTTTAGACAAAAAAATCCGTAATTTTAAATTCAGTTTTTTTTTGTCATTAAATGATATAAATGATATCTGCGTAAAATTTTAGGCAACAACTTTAGGCATTAATCAATCTGTGGTTTTTCATGCAAAAACAGTAATAAACAAATAAAATAACGTTTAATTCACAACTGACTAAACTTTAGAACATCAAAAATAATTATGCAAATTATTATAGCCCTGATTTTAACTCTATTGAATTATTAGAACATCAAATTGTGAAGAATTAAAACACTAGGTTGACAAATTTTCGATTTTCTCAAATATCATGTTTAATATATATTTTACAATTTTGGTTTTTTTACTATTAAACACATTGTAAAATAAGATTTTACAATACAATAACCTTTCCATTTTCAAGGTCAACAAGTAATGGAAAAATCTTTACTTGATTTTCTTCAGTCTCATAGACTACATCAAACAAAGTTTTTTTTAAACTAGGGGTTAACTTTTTTATTCTAAGAACTTTACCTGTACACCAAAATTACTTTTTAGTGTTGACTTTCATAATTTTATGTTGAATAAATTTCCCAATAAGATAATTAAGATCATTTAAAATAATAGGCATAACGTTTAATTTTTGTTGATTTGCTAACTGAGACAGTCTTGCTTTCTTCAATTTTTCGCATAACTCTTCTTTTTGTTTCAAAATCAAAATATCTCGTTCTTTTCTTTCTTTAAGAGAAATCTTTCTTTCAATGGGCTCAGGAAAGCTCCTTGTTCTAATAATTGATTGCAAACTACTGAATAACTCATAGTTTGTAAAGTTCTCTTCTATAAGTTCTATTCTCTTAACTCCAAGCATTTTAGTTTTGTAAAAATATTTTGGGTTCACGTTTTGCTTTCATAACATACCTATAAAAAACTAACTGTGTTCCTAAAATTTTTTTGGTTTTTAAGGTGTCATCTAACAATACGTATTCATCATCTGCTTCTTTTGAAGTCAACCACACCTTTTTTCTTAATTTTAACAACTCATTTACCAATTTAGCTTTTTTAAGGAAAGCTTTATTTTCAGCTGTTTTTTTAGCTTTATGTTTTTGAGACAATCTTTCATTCATTTCAAACTTTAATTCTAAATGACGTTGTCTGTATTTATCTTTTAATTTATTAAAGTTACTTGAAGCTTTTTTAAGCAACGAGTCACGCTCATCCAAAGTCTTTTTATCCAACCAGTCTAGTGTTTTATTTTTATACCGCATAATATAAGCTTGTATTGTTTGTATTTTGGCATAAGATTTTGCACGAATTAAAAAATCTAATACAGCAAAACTACTTTGGGGTCGTCCATAAAGTACGTACGCCAAAAAATTTGAAACTTGACATCCCCCTCCCCTGTTGCTATGCGTACTTTTAAGTCCCCACCCCCTTAAAAAGTATGTACGTTTTTTAGACCCCTCCCCCTTCCTCAACATTTTTCAATAAAAACGTTTAATGAAAAAAAAAAAAGGTGGAGGAGGTACCTTAGATACTTTATACAACCCAAAGCTCTTTGTTTGCGGCACAGATCCCAATTTAAAAAATGTTTTTAAATATATACAATATAGACATTGAGTTCGACCCTAATGACAAGTTTTTTTTTATTTTAAGGATGGGGGGGGGGGGAGGGAAAGGCATTCAATTCGTTAGCCACGGCACTGCTAAAACCTTTTTTTTTTTTTACTTAAAAAATAGGTTGCCTGAAATACGCCTTACTCAGGGCCAGTATATCAGAGGTGGCATGTGGATTTTTTATGTTCCAAAGGACACTTTCACACATTGTGCAAACTCCAAACTTAAGTATGTTTATAACTACGCCAAATGAGGAGGCCTTGAAAAAAATGGGATGGCGGAGGCCCAGGAAAAAAAGCCCTAAAACGCTTTGGGCTTACGTTTGGGCAAGCGTTTTAGGGGTTTTTTGTTCCCAGGCTTCCACCGTCCCATTTTTTTGCAAGGCCTTCTCATTTGGAATAGGTATAAGCATACCTAAGATTGCACTAATGGGTGAAAGTGTTCTATCTAGAACATTATAAAAATCCATGATTTCAAGTTTCCATAAGTTAGATATTTGCAAACACGTTTTGACAGGCTCACGTTTTCTAATAACAAAATGTACTGCGTCTCTTTCTCACCACTACCTCGGTTGCAATGGTTGTCAAGGGTTCCGTATCAACTACTACTACTACTACTAAGGGTTCTGTATCTACTACTACTAAGGGTTCCGTATCAACGTACTACTACTACTACTACTACTACTACTACTACTACTACTACTACTACTACTACTACTACTACTACTACTACTACTACTACTACTACTACTACTACTACTAACAGGATTAAGTTCGGCAATAATGTATAGAGATTTGTTATAGAGTTTTTGTTTTCTTTTCGAGCATTGCCCAAGAGTTTTTTTCATCTAGGGTTAGCAATTGTTTTCGCTTTCGTTTTAATTGTTTTTATTCAACATGGAAATGTTTCATTATATATATGTAAAAACTTATTTAAAAAGGCATTACATGCTTCATTAGTATAATGACATTCATAAACTTTTTCCCATTTCTCTTCATATAGTTTTTGCAAGAAGTTGTTTGTATTTAACGTTGATAGATAGCGTTTTTTTTAAGTTAATTATCTTTAGATGAGTAGTCGAAGTTATTTTAAAGTTATTATTTTTAATATAAATAGGAAAGTGGTCACTGATGTCTGCCTTAACAATTTTTGTTTCAAATGACGTTTCAGTTGCTGAACTTTTATTTACTCGAATTGGCTTTTTTACCAATTCCAAGTGGTTGACTAATTATTGTTTAATTTGGTAAAGTGAAATTTGAATTGGATTCAATAAAGCTTTCTGAGCCATGCCATGTCTCTGTAAGAGCTATGACATCAAAACTGTAATTTACAATATTCAAAAATTCCTTAAATTTTTTGAAATTATGCTGCATGCTTTGTATATTGATGTGCAACATAAAAATTGAATTAGAGTGATTTATTGTTTTAAAATCATAAGTGTCAATATATATATATATATTTTTTAATTTTATTTAGGTACCCCAAGAAGTCCTTAGGTATTATCATAGAGCACTGCGGATGAGCATTTAAAAGGAAGTTCACGCCTCCTTTCTAACCGATATCGCAAAACTTGCCCAGAGGTAGGTTTAAACCACGAATCCTTTGTTTCTGAGGCAAGTGCGCTACCGCTGCGCCACGGCTGTTTAATAATAAGGTACATTTAGTAAATTCATTTTAGTTTCATGAAAAGTATTTTGATTTGTTTGATTTGTAAAAAATTATTTAAGAAGTTGTTCTGAAAAAGATCAAATAACAGTTTTTCAAAATCTTTGTTGTTTAAAGCATCCATGAAAAATTAGATAAATATTGGAAAAAAATACATATTAAGATAAATAGTTTCAAACATTCAAATACTCAAATATAAAATGACACCTAATTCTTACTTATCTCAATAATCTGCTTTAACTCCTCCATCATAGTTGTCCTCTTCACTATTATATATTAAATTTGAGTTTATTGAAAAATTTCAAATTTTATTGAATAACCTTTTGGTGTTCAAAAAGTTATGGTAATGTGAAGTCTTCCCCCTCTGAAAATGAGGGGGGTGTAAATTTTGTAAAGCCGTAACTTTTGAACACTAGCTGTTATTTGATGAAGTTGGAAATGTGTCGATAATTTCAAATTTAATATAAGACAGTGATTTAAATTATTCTTTCAACTATTTACCCTCGCATGTGGGGAGAATGGTCATAACTTTTGGGGTATTTTTGTTCACAGGCTCAGATCACATCAATTTTTTTAGAAAACATTCTAGTTTGATACAGAGTTGTTAACAAGGCCAAAAGTAGCAAGGTTAAGGCCAAAAGTTACAAGGCCAAGGACAACGCCAAAAGTTCTAAGGTCAAGGTCAAGAATAAGAGTTTTAAGGCCATGGTCTACGCAAACATTTCCGCAGAATTCAACGAACTCAATAGGAATATAATTTTCTCAATAAGAGAAAATATACTTGTTGATATATATGAAAACAAAAATACATAAAAATAAAGAATGAAAACTTTTAATTCCTTAATTTTTTTTTTTTTTTTTTGTTGAAGGCTAAGGCCAAAACCATCAAGACCAAGGCCAAGTTTTCAAGGCCAACGCGAAGGTCAAGGCAAACAGTTTCAAGACCAAGATCAAGGCCTTAATTTTTGACCTTAAGGTAAGGTCGGGGTCAAGGTTAAGGCCAAGGTCAAGGACTAACAACTCTGGCTTGACATTAATATACTTAAATTTAGAATTAAATTTGCGCTGTGCTTGCAAGTGTCACATCGCATGCTATAATAAATACTGACCGGCAAGATATCTAATCTCAGATCTAGTAATGCAATCCAGAAATAATGAAAAGAAACTGTAAAAACTTTACCATTTTTTCTGAATTTGACGCACCGCAAAGTGACTATTTTGTAAATTTGGCGCTAAAATTGTTTTTTTGTAGCTTTTTTTAACTAAACCCAAAGTTTTGTTACTTGTATTATTGTACCAAAACATCACAAAATATCAAGAAATAATTAAAAATAGAAAATTTGGGTCTTTCACCTAAGTACAACCTTAAATATCTGAATAAACAAATTTTGTATCTATTTAAAATATTGTCTTCGCTATGCTTCGATGCGTCGATCAACGCGTTGACGCTTGGCGGATAATAATACTCCTTAACGCATTATTTATGTACATATTGTAAAGATATTATCTAATTGGCTTACTAGCCTCACAAGAGTAAAGTAAGTTGAATGAATTATAATAATATCTGTGTTTTTTTGTCTACTGGTGTCGATATCGTCACAGTGTGTTTTGTCTGTGTATGTTTTGAAACTAACTTTATATATAGTTGAAATAAACTTAGTTTAAGTTGATCTAAGTCGAGTTCTAGTAATCAACAATCTAATTTCAAGTTTGATTGTTAATCACTATTACCTATTACCTAACTTAGTGATTATCCGTTTAGGAGTTCAACTTATGACAAGTTTAATTTATTTTTAATTTTAAGGAAATTAAACTTGTAAGAGGTTATTGTAATTTGTAATTACTTTAAGTCTGTTATTTTGTAAATGGTTAACAACAAAATTTGAAAAGAGGTTGTTGAACACTGTCACCATTATTGGTTTGGACTAGGTTTTTATAATTCATAAGACAATATATTATTTTGTTTCTATTAGATTAATTTGAAAATTGTCAAATTTCCCTGTTTTATAGTTCAAATGTGAAAAAGGCTGATTTTATATTATGAAATATTTTATTTTTTTATTTCAAAATTATTTTTATATTTCATAATATAGTTTATTATTTTGTTTTTATTTTATTAATTTAAAAATTGCTAAGTTGGTCTGTTTAAAGGTATCTTTCGTTAAAGTAAAGATATCAATGCACTCTGTTAAATGAATATATTAAAACATTGCTTAGACATATTAAAATTAATGCTAGGGTAAATTTAAAGTACCTTATAAAAAAAAAAAAATCATTAAAATAGTCTTGTTTAAAATGGTATGAAAAAAAAGGTATTATGAATTATTCCTCTATGTTTTTGTAAAAATTATCTGCCTTTTGTTATAGTATATTATATCTTTATATATGTTATTTGTATAACTTCTATAGAACTTCAAAAATGTTTATTTTTTTTGTATTTTAAAAAATAAAAAAAGATTTGAAAAATTAATTATGTGCAAGCATTAGGATTTGAAAACAATGATTCACTTTAGAAACGCTGCGAGCTAAGGCGAGCTTCGACTAAAATAAAAAAGTTAGTTTTTCTTGGTATTCATTTATTCTTTGGTTTTAATCAAAAAAATTTTAGTCCTAACATTTTTTTTATCTTTTTTCATCAATCTCTTTAATATGAACACAACAGGTCTCGGAGGTTTGGGATTCCTTTAATAAACATATTACATTTATTATTTTTTTATTATTAATTAAATATATTATTTTAACTCTATTTAAGACTAAAAAATGGCAAATAAATGCTATAAATAAAGTTTACATAAGTTAGATATTTGCATACTCTTTCGTTAACATCTTTTAATAAAAAAAGTGAACAAAAGTGTACGCAAATATCTAACTTATTCTTGTATTTAGGTGTAATATTACTTTCCTTTTTGAAGTCAATTTTCATTTTAAACAGACTATGGCAGATGTACTACAGAACTTCTATGAGTAAGAAATCTGAAAATTTAGATTTTTTTAATTTTTTTATTTTGTTAATTGTTGTATTAATTTATTAACCTTTTTTTAGTTTTGTTGATCAAAATCAGGTGCGTTGATTTATTATTACTAATTCTTTTTTCATATATCAAAATATATTTTGTTTTTATTTTTATAAATACAAAAAAAAAAAGTACTCTATTTCATTTCTGAATGTTCAAAAGTAAAACAAAATTGTCAATGTGATCCAATGTCATATGGCTTCATTATTGGATCAATATGATCCAATGTCAGTCTTGTGCAAGGAGTTCAAAATCATGGGTACTAATTGAGTTATAAAAATCTTATGACCAATTTTGCATGCTGATTTACATGATCTTTAGAAACCAAAAGTTTCACTTCCAAAATGAAAGTTCTAAAAGTATTACTACTGCTTGCTTAAAAGTGAAAACAGTTTTGAAGGGATCTTTAAGTGCCGAGACTAGTTGTGTTCATATCATAGAAAACATTAGAAAATAAGTTAAAAGTGAATTAAACTTTCCAATACAAATTATTGAATGAGATTAGTAAATGACTGAGGCTTGTCTCGGCACTTGGGGATCCCTTTAAGTAAGTAGTAGTAGAAGCCAAAATAGAAACAAAAATATCTAAAAAATGGACCAATAATAAAATATTTTATAATGGCAAAAATAGAAAGCAATAGCTGAGTTATTGTAGAAAGTAAAAAGAATGTGTAGGTTTAAGAAAGTAAAAAGTAGGGTGCTGTGTAAGAAAGTTGTAAGAGCAAGCATTTTTTGTACTGCATATAAAAGTTTAAAAAGAAATCAATTCTTTAATTACTTTGAACCGGAAATAGATCAACAGGAATTAAACAGAATTAAAATTTGTTGCATTCTTCATTCTACAAATACATGTGTTAATATTGTCAATCATATATGTATGGAAATAAGGAAAGTTTATTGCAGAAGTTATGAAATTTAAAGAGTAAGATTTTAGTAATGAATAATAAGTCAAACAGTATAAGCCAAAAATTGACTCGGTATACATTAAAGCTTTGAAGAGTGAACACAAAAAAATGACATCATATACTGAAGCTTTTAGGAATAAAGCATGCTTGAATAAATTATCAAGTCTGAGATTGCGGCGTATATTATGCTGACTTTTAGGCCTACAATAAAATGCTTCGACTAAAATAAAAAAGTTATTTTTTCTTGGTATTCATTTATTCTTTTGTTGTAATCAAAAAAAAATTTATTGTTGTTATTCTCTTTAATATGAACACAACATGTCTTGGAGGTTTGGGATCCCTTAAAATGATGACAGTAAAATCTTAAAAAAATTATTTAGTTTTTTTAGTATGTGATGGCACAGCAGTATTGCTAGGATACAGGAACAACATTAAGAAGTTAGGGTTGAGCAAGGCTTATTGGGACAGTTATGGTTGAAGCCTTATATCTCAGCTAACAAATTTTTTGATAATATATTTTTAATTATTGCACTTCATTATTGTAGGTTTAATTTTAGAAATATCAAAATGCATTAAAAGTACCAAAATGCATTAAAAGTACCAAAATGCATCCAGTAAGTTTGCGAAAAACAAAATTTGCGTATTTTGCGAGCAATACAATGGCAAAAGACTTATCTTGAACTATTGCTAATTAGCTTTATTTATAAAAAGTTATTATTTACCCTCTTTTAGAATCTGGTTTTAAAAAGATATTTGGAATTGAACTTTTTGATGCTGTTTACAATTTGATGATTTTATTTTTAATCTAAAATGTTATTGTACTTATTTAGAAAAGCAATATTATATTATTATTAACAAATTTAAAGAAACTGTTATTTTTATATCTTAACTTAGATTATTAATAGTGTTTAATATAAATAATGATTATAAGAAATTATATAAGTAAGATCAGTTGTCCAAAATGGGATGTAATGCAGTTTTAGCTGAGTAAAAAGGAATTTAGATTTAGAAAAGCTGTTGATACATGTGGTATATTTAAATTTGCTCTACAAAATACATTGCTAATAAGCCAGCTCATCAAAAATGCTGCTAAATAGTTCCAGGATATTTTTTGTGTGATTAACAAATTTACTGCTGCGTTTTAACTGTCTTGTTTAACCCCACCCATCTGCAAAATGCAAAAAAATTTGTTAGTCTAAAGTTTGGTTACTTTGATTGTTGTAGCTTATTTTTTAGAAATTGTTTTTTGTTTTTACACATGAATGAATTTTAAGAAATTGCAAAAAAACTGCGTTTACTAATTTATCTGCAACTATTATTCGTTTCTTAAGTGTCCCTATATGCCTCGCCTTACCATACTCACAGAAATATATTTTTCTGTTATTGTTTAGTGTTGTGCTAATCATAGACTGAAATTATCAGTATGTGATGCTGTTTAGAAGCTTTCAGGAATCATCAAATTTGAATAATTTCTTAATAAGCTTTACTTTGCACAGAATTTTTGCTTTAATTGAGTTTCACGTCACAAGATTTCAAAAAATATCCTGCTATTGATCCTAATGTCTTTTATGTAAATCTAAAAAAGAAAATTTGCTTGTTGATGAAGGTGTAGAAATGGCTCAGTGGGCTCAAATACCAAAACATTGGCCAGAAATTATTAGTGCTCAGCTGAATTAGAAATTAATTAGTGCTCATAAAACATTGAAATTGTTCATAAAACATTGAACATATTCATAAAAAGTGCTCATAAAAAAGTGCTCATAAAAAATTGAAAACTCAGAACTTATTAGTGCTTATAAAACATTGGCCAGAAATTATGAGTGCTCAGCTGACATTTAGAGGAACTAAAATAAGAATCTTGTCAATAAGACTACAATTAAATGAAAGAGAAATGATTTGTCAATTTTGTGAATACCTTCTTGAAAAACTATTTTATTTAGTACGAAAAAAAACGTGGGAATTCTTATAAAAATAGTTTATAGTTTTATTAATTGTTCATAATGTTTTATTTTATAAGTTATAAGGAAATCTTGTTTTTAGGACTCTTATGTTAAGGCATTAAAAAAATGGGTTGAAGTTGAAAGTGTTTCTGCATGGCCCCATAGAAGAAAAGAAACTATTGATATGGTTATTATGGTTGGAAAGGTAATTTAAATAAATAATTTTAGACATCTCTTATCTCTAATCTCTAACTTGTTTAAAATATTTTGTAAATAATTTTTGCTAACAACCGTTACTCCAAGTTTCAACATTTTTATTTACAAAATTTGTATGTATATGCTACATGTTTTTACATGTCTTGTTTTTTCTATTTGTTAGTCTCTACAAAATTGTTAAAAAAGTTTTCAAAGTTTTTAGCTTTTTTGGCCAAAAGACAGGACTTCAATCTTTTTTGTGATCTTAGTTTAAATTTTTGATTTTGATTAATTTGTATAATTGTATAAAGTTTGTAAAATTTACATTTATAATTTTTATGGCAATTTAATTTATTTAATTACAATGAACAGTATTTATTTCATTCTTTGTGAAAAATCTGCTGTCAATCCTAAATTTACCAAATCAATTTAAATTTAGTTCTTTGCCAAGTAAAATTCTATCCTTTAACTTATATATAAATATAAAAAGTATATATTTTATATATATTTTATATACATTATATATCCAATATGCAGTTTTTTTTTCACAAATTTATTCAAGTGTGTTATCTGAGAAGAAACTACATTTTAACTCCAAATTATCTTTAATTATCTAATAATAAAATCTTTTTTAAATTATTTATGCTTTTTAGAGACAAGCTCCACACTGAGCTGTGGGATACTTAATTGATATAATAGTTTAAATATTAGTTAATATAATAGTTGGAATTTTCATCTATTATGATTAATTTATTAAAAAGAAATTTATAAATTGTTCTTTGGGAAAAATAGTTATAATAATTCCACATTTCTCAATTTGAGAATCAATAAATTTTTTTACTTCAACAGTATTGTGGATTATTTTAAATAGAAAATCTTGTATTATTTTCGTTTCTTTTTTTTAAAAAGAAACCAAGAAAATGCACATTCTTGGTTTTTTTTTTTGAAAAAAAAATAGACTGTGTTTGGGCGACTGTATTTGGGCTGTAAATCGACCTGTATTTGGGCGGCACCCAAATACGGTCGACATTGTCGAAAATGGTCTAGAATAGCCCAATGGATACTTAAAAAAAGTAAAAAGCATTTTTTACTTTTACTTAGTAAAAGTAAAAATGCTTCAATTAGTTATAGAAAACTATTTATATGTTTACGGGTCATCCATAAATGATGTCAGTAAATATAGGGGGAGGGAGTGCTGGAAAGTTTGACACTAATTGACAATGGGGAGGGGGTGTTGAGGCCAAAATGATGTCAATTTAAATTATATTTCTAATTTTAATGAGTAGATTTTAACGGTATTTACATCTACTAAATGGTATAGAAATGATGTTTTGTTTGTGGGGAAATTAATATTAAATGTGAGGAATTTGATATTATATTTTATTCAATTATTTATAATATAATATTATAAATTAATAAAATAAGTTTCCCAGAGACATTAAATAAATAACAACTACTAATGTAAAATAAAAATTACTATTGTTTTAATAATATATTACCATTTGACTGCGAATCAAGTTATGTTAGAAATATTAAATCTTTGTATATAAAATTCCCAATGGTTATTCGCTCCCTAGCGGATTATAAAATGTGGTTCAAAGTAAACTCATAAATTTGTCATTTTTTGAAATTAAATTGTTGTTATTTCAAATACGAAACTCTAATTGCTCTCTAGTTGATTGTAAAACGTGATGCAATGCAAACAAATAAAGTCTATTGAAAATTCGAAATGCTAATTTCTCCCTAGCAGGTTGAAGAAAATCTTTTAAAAAGCTTGCGCTAACGATGAGCAAAATCATTATTCTGATTGTGGTGTAAACAATACTAATAAATCAATATTAAAATATAGATAAAACCGCATTACTTAACTTATTGATGGTCTCGTATGGAAATGCTCATCCCGATAAAAAAAAACTAATATCCAGAAAGAAGTCCATAGTATATGGAATTCATTAAAAGAAGAGAAACTGGTGCATATGGATCTTGAATCAAGAGTAATGTATTTTATCAATTTATTTAATGAAAAGGCAATGAAGTTCAAGAGCAAGCAATTATCATTTTGGGCCAATACTCCAAAACAGTCTGCCCCCACGAGTACTCCACTTGAATTTAACAAGATCAACAAAATGCATTAACTTTGAGTTTCTTGACCACAAAAAATTAAAAAAATGCAAGAACAGTGGCTCAAGATCGACTCAATTCTGAGATTGCAGCTTTAAATTGTGAAGTTGCTGGACTGAAGACTAGAAAGAGAAGTGGATTCATTGCTGAAGCTGAAGAGGATGATTTGAAAAAGAAAAAGAAGAAACTAGCTCATCTATGTAAAGAACTGGCCAAAAAAAAGTATGATCAAGCTCAACAGAAGAAAACTAGAGAACTGAAAAAGTTAGAATGGAGGAAATCTGCTTGGAGCATCCAGAAGTCAAAGAAAAACTAAAAATCAGAAAGAAATCTGGTCAACCGTCATTAGAAGTAGATCAACCTCTTCTTTTGAATGCGATTATGGATATTGCTCTCCATGGTTCGTCCGCTGATGAAAAATGTCGGTCAGAGGTTCTTCGGGTAATGATAGCTTAGCTATGTTTGTTAATATTGTGTTTGTTAGAGTTTTACTCTTAATTAGTACTTGCACTATTGTAAATATCGTTGAAATGTTAACAACTAATTTCAAGATTTGATTTGAATATAATTTACAAAATAAATCCTGTTTTCTGTAAAAAAGTTAATTATATCCAAATATATTTCTTTATTATTACTCTCGACAAATTGACATCCGAGATGAACAAAATTGGATTTGCAATCAGCAAGAGCGCCCTCTATACTCGTCTACTTCCGAGAAGTTATGGAACATTAGAAGGCAAAAGGCACATCAAAACAGTCCCTGTTAGATTGATCAGTCCTCAGAATGAATCTCATTTAAAACATGTTGATGGATTCTTTTGCAGTTCAACTTAAAATATGTGGAAGAAGTTTGTTCTATTTTAGGGCCAGATAAAGTGTGTTTCATTAGCCAAGACGACAAGGCTAGAGTGCCAGTTGGAATCACAGCAGCCAAAAAACAGGCGCCGTTGTTGATGCATTTGGAGTACCGGGTAACTCTCCCGGACCACGACTGGGTTGTGGCTGCTAAACACAAGCTTATACCATCTGTATACGCTGGAATTATGATCAAAAAAGATGGTCTCAGAAAAACAGATGCTGTTTCTTATTCTGGACCTACCTACATTGCTGTTCGATCAGGAAAACACGCATCCTCGACTGCCTTCGCTCATGGATTAGATTTTCAGCAGAGAACCTCAAAATAATATGGTTAAGCCTATCGTTGTGTTGAGCGTCGATGGAGGACCCAACGAAAATCCCAGATACCAGAAAGTAATTGAAATCGGGATTCACCATTTCTTGAAGAATAACCTTGACGCTCTTTTCATTATGACAAACGCTCCAGGCCGCAGTGCATTCAACAGAGCTGAGCAATGAATGGCACCTCTAAGTAACGAATTATCTGGGGTGACTCTTCCACACGAACATTACGGAACTCATCTTGATTCTCAAGGTAATTACATTGACAAAAGTTAATTTGTAAAAATATTAATATAATTTTTAACCTATAATAACCAACATATCTTTTTAAATCAGGCAGGACAATAGATGAAAATTTAGAAAAGCAGAACTTTGGTTTTACTGAATAGGCTTTGGCTGATATTTGGTCTGATCTACAAATTGACAGTTATTCAACCATTGCAGAGTATATTGATCCAGACAAATCAGAGCTAGAGACAAGGAGCCTTTTATTACAAGGTCAACGTTGGATTGCCGATCATCTTCGTACAAGTCAATATTTTACTCAAATTGTCAAATGTGAAAATCGTTCTTGTTGTCGGACTATTAGAAGCTCTTTACTCTAATTAGAACAAGATTTCTTCTGCCACCTGTCCCTGTCAACCAAACGAAAGACGGGCTCAAAGCAGTAGATGTCTCAGAAGGAGCAAAAGAATTGTTTCCATCATCTGTCTTTATGCTCATTGCATCAAACATTGAAAGTATTCTTCCTCGTACTGCCAAAGGATTTCCAATTTTTGCCGTATGATGCGTTTTGTCCATCAATTCAATCTAGCCTAGCTAATAGAATCTGTAAAAAGTACAATATCTACTTGGATAGAAGCGTGCTTTTTCAACATAGCCTCTCAAGCTAAGTTGAAAAAGCACGCTTTTATCCATTCTTCTGCTATAACACTCTCTCTAATCAAAAGGGTCCAACCTGTTCGTATCGCTGCCAAGCATCAGACAGAATTTTTGGCAGTCATCGCCTTGCAGAAGAGTTCAGAAACTGCTGAATGGTTAGATAAAAATGAAGTTGACGCAACGAATTTGATTGTACCTTAAGAATACAATATCCTTTTAGAGCGCAGAGAGCATTCACTACCTATCGTTTCAATCGATGATCACTTCAACAACCCATGGGAAGATTATATTAAAGATATATAATACTATTTGCTTAGTTAATTATTTAATGAGATATCGACTATTATATAATATATTTTGATGAGATCTACTGTTATATAAATGTATAAGTTAGTCAGAAAAAAAATCAATGGTTTTTAAGCATTTTTGTTGTTTTTTAGGGGGGACTACACAAAAACTGACATCATATATAACAGGGGGTTGGCCAAAAATTGACAGTTTGACAAAGGGGGGGAGGGGGAGTCAAAAAATTGAGAAAAAACACTGACCATTTATTGATGACCCCTTATGCTGGCAATAAAACACGTGTTCTTTTTAAAGTGTTTTTAATTGTTATTGTGAAAAGCTATAAAACAACAATAAACAAAGTCCATAAAGTACGTACGCTCATAGGGGGAGGAGGAGAGGTCTTCAAAAAGGGTATGAAAGCGGATGGGGGGGAAGGGCAATTTAAAAGTACGTACTTCGATTTTTTAATTTATCACAATTAACCAGCTAATCAATAGAGAAGTTAAAATTCAGACTAAAGATCCTAGTTTGCCAACATAAAAAGATGTATAATATAGGGAGTAGATGGTATAGTTTCTCTCTATGCACACAAATGCATGGGCACAAATCCCCCCCCCCCCATCCCTACCTTCAAAAAAAAAAGAGGTGTTGTAAATTTTGGATGGTCATTACTTTTGTAATTTACAATATTTTTCAACGAAATTTAAAATCTGTTGATAAATTTAAATTTAGTTTTAGATATTAAAATCGAAAATTTTACTACATTAGTGCCCTCACATTTGGGCAGGGAGGGGGTTGGGGAAGCTTTTCAAGGCTTTTTGTTCCCAGGCCTCTGCTGCCCCTAACTTTTTTTTTGAAAATAAAAAAGTTAGGGGCAGCATCCCTAACTTTTTTTTTTGAAAAAAAAAAAGTTAGGGATGGGGTATTTGAAAAATTTATTTACTTTTTATGGGGGATGGGGACTTTAAAGTACGTATGGCAACAGGGGAGAGGGTGTCATATTTCAAAATTTTTGGCGTACGTACTTAATGGAGGACCCCAAACTGCAAAGTTGTTTTGACAATATAAAGAGCTTGTGTAAATATAAAACAACTTCGTGGTGCTTCAGCTTGCTGTTCGTATTGCTGTTTTATACAGTTAAATTTTTATAACATTAATAACATACAACCTGTTAAAATTAAATTAATCAAATAAATAGAATTATTAATAAATTAAAACATTATTTAAAACTTTAAACTTCATACTTGCACAAAATATACTATATCTATAGACCAAACGAGTAAGGTCAAAGCAAAACATTAGATACCACGTTTTTTATAATTCTGTGTGCAAAAGGAAAAAGGAGATAAGTCAAAAAAATGTTAAAAATTAGTTATACAGGGCATTCGAATAATAATATTTTTAAGTATCAAGGAAAAAAGTTTAAAATTTAAATATCCCCTCAAAAAATGGCTTATCACCTTTTCCTTATGCACACAGAATTTATTGCTTCTTTGTCTGTTACTATTAAAAATTCAAGTATAATAAATATACTATTAAAAATTTAAGTATAACAAACATTAAAAATTTAAGTATAAATAAAGTTTTCATTCAAATGTTTTTTAAGTTAATGTTTTAATTTAATTTTTTTATAATTTAATTTTTGGTTTAATGTTTGCAATAATCACTGGTTTAATTTTTGCAATAAAATGTTTCCACTTTGAAAACTTATTTTAAGCAAAGAAACAAAACAAAGCAAAGTAACAAAACAAAATCATCTAATCAAAATGTTTATGATTTAAATTTTATTCCTCACTTGCACTATGTTTTAAATCTGATATTGTTACTTGATACATTTAACTTTCAGTAATGAAAGTTACTATGCCACTGCTATTATGGATGTTGCTGCAATTAAATTTATAATTATTGGGCATTAAAATTCTTTTCAATTTTTTTTTTTCAATTTCAAATTTTATTCACAAAATTATTTGAATGAAAGAATTTTAGAAGACTAAAATTCTTTTGTTCAAATAGATTTCTTTAAAAGAAAAATTCCTAAAAACAACTTGCGTATTTATAGAAAATGTTTTATCTTGATATTGCTTTAAATAAAATGAAAGTGTAAAAAAATAGTATCGCGTTTTTCACATCCTATTAGAGATTTCTTGTTAAAGTAATTTTTAGTTCGAAGTTTATATTATGTGTTAACATAAGATATAAACAGAAACATTTGTATGGCTAACTTTTGCAAGTCTTTGAGTATATTAAGTAAATTTAATAGTTGAGTAACTGTAAGTTACAGTAGTAACTTAACTGTTTTTTTTGTTTTTTTTTATTTGGTTTATAGGTAAATTTACTTTGATGCACTTTATCCATTCAGTAAATCAAACCAAATATTATTGGCTTCACACAGAGATTTAAAGTAATTTAAATTCAAACCGCTTTATGTTGAATGAAAATCTCTACGCAAGAGAGCAAATGGTTGTACTTCTATTCAAAAGATAAGTTTAGCATGACATACTTTATGACCCCTAATAAAAAAACTTAGACAAAATCATTACTTGTATGTCCAAAAAAAAAGCTACATTAGAAAAGAAAAAATATATAAACAAACAAACAAAACAAAAACTAACAAAAATATATTAAAAAAAAAACTAATTACGAAGGTGTGAAAAGCATTTTATTAAATTGATATTAAATTTATTGAATATAAATTTTTTTTTAAGTAAATTTAATTCAAATTTTTTTAAAAATTTAAAAATGCCTTATTTTACAATTTTTTATACTACTAAAATTTCCAAACTATGTTAAAGTATTAAAAAAAAAAAATTAATAAATTTAATTCAAGTTACTTTAAAATGTTAATATTAAATATTACATTTTTTGTACATTTAAGCTATGATATTGCTTTTTAGCAAAAGTTTTTTTTTTATCATCAGTTTTTTGAATTGATCATAGACTGAACGTCGATTAGAAGTGATTAACTAGTTTATGAGTAGTATGCAAAGATTTTGTTGAAACCTAAATGTTAATATATGTATAATTGAGGAATAAGTTTCATGTTAATCAAGCTTTCCAAAACAAATTATTTATCGAGATATTAGCAAAAAACTATCATTTTTAAAGCCTTTTTTTTTTCTTGAATGCTCTTTGATTAAATGATCAATACAAAAAAGTTTTTTTAAGTAACTTAAACTCAAGTAGAGGAATGTCTTTATATATATTTTATAAAATGAACCAAACTTTTATAACCAAATAAAAGTAAAATGATCAATAAGTAAACGCTTTAAAAGCCCAACTTATCTTTATTTTATTTTAAAAACAAAACTAATATTGATGCTATAAATATAAGATATGTAAATTTCAAAATTATACTGATATTTGTTAAAAATGAGTTCTACTAATAACATCTTAAAACCAAAAATACTATATTTTTTTTTTTTGGATTTAGAAAAAAATAATGAAAATACATTAGGTTTCATGGTAACTGAAAACTTTTAATGGAAATAAATTAAAAAAAAAACACAAAAATGGTAATCTTTGTTTAAAATTTTTATTTTGTCAAAAGTCTCCAGTTAAACTAAAATGTTTTAGGTAGCGCAAACGTTTTTTTATAAAAGTCAAAACCCAATCTAATAGCGTATTTGTGTAAAATGTTTAGAAAACTCTGCGGTAACTTATATCCGCCAGTAAGTATATTTAAATCCCTTAAAGAAATTCAACCATAAACAAGTGTCCCCTGATTAAAAAAACCCTAAAGATAAATGCTTTAAAGAAAAAAAATAACCTTAAATAAGAATAAGATTTTAAAATAAGTAAATTTTTTTTTTTTAAACGTTTAAATTTTAATTATAATTTTTTTTATAGTAATATTGATTAATTTAAAGATATTTTATAAATATAGACTTACAACAATTGTTAATTGGTTTCAAATTAAATTTAATTACAATGCAGTACTTTAAAATATGCAACTGATGTAGTTAAACTTTCAATGATGTAAATATCTTTATTGAGTAAAGTTACATTTACTTGTGTTACGCTTTTTAAAATCTCACAAGTCCTGAAGATGGCCATGAGCAAAGAATGACCAGTAAAGAATTTAGGATTTTAATTTTGGATTTTTTGACTTAAAAACCTCCTATTTGCACCAATGATGCACTTTGTACTTTAGTAGTTTTAAAAAGGCAAACAAAAATTATTCTCTTCCATCCAGTAATGATATTGCTTGCGTTTTGTTTGGGTGACATTACATATATTGAACTTGTAAAAAAACTAGAAAAAAAAAGAAACTGATGACTGAACATTGGATGCAAGGTTCTTCTTTCAAATATCCATATGCAATGAAAGGTGGTAAAAACCCACAGAAAGGATACTTTTTGTCTCCAACACATTGGGTGGGAACTATTCTCGCTTTAAATTTTCTCCTTCTTTAAATAATCTTCTTTGTGTACTTGTATTTTATTTGCCACTAAAGTGAGTGAAAATAATCATTGACTACAAAAATAGCACAATTAGTTAACAGACCACTTAAAAAATGCAGTCATTTGACAGAAAGTAATGAATAAATGATATATCATTTAAATAACTAATATCAAAAATTTTTGTTTTATTTGGTAATCATTTTTTACTACCTATAAATTCAAGTACAAATATACAAATTATGCTAAATACACAGTACGAAGCGGAAGTCAAAGAATTTATTTGAACGTTTGGTTCTAATCAATAAAACTGTTATGCTTTGTGGTAGACTTGGTATTGCATATCGAGGCAGAAGGAATGACTAGAGTGGAAATAATTTTGCTCAACTTTATTAGCAGCATTAGATGTAATTCTTGAATGGTATAATTTATAATGCAAAATCAGAGATGCTCTGATTTTGCATTATAGATTTTATGTTATTTAAATTTAGTTTATTAAGTTTTGACATTTATTCACCAAGGAAAAAAATTATTTTGGGTGTTAAAAACAAAAACCTAAAAATTGACCTTTAACTCTTTCCCTGAGGAGAGGATTTGAAATTCAACTAACTTTATAAGGAACCAAATCCCCATAGCACTCCACTGAGAATTTCAAATCCCTCCAATATTTTTTTATTTGTAATTTTTCATTATGCTGACCGCTTTTGGTATCAACACCCCCATCACCACCACCAACAACAACAACAACAACAAATCCCAGATCCGTCCCTGCTTAAAATTATGATGTTAGGTATGTATTAGTTTAAAATCAATGAAAATTATTGAAATAACTTAAAATAATAAAAAGTTATATAACACATTGTCACACCATTCATTTCAATGAAAAGTAAAGAGTTTTGCTTTTGTTTTTTTGCTTATTTTAATCAAAGTATGTTTTTTTCATTTTATAACTTCAAAAAATATAAATCTTTGATGCAGTTACAATTTGGATCTGTTTTTTAAGCAGAAAGTTCATGTTTTTTTTGTTTTTTTTTTGAATTGTAAACTTTTCTTTTATTCCCTCTATTTTTAACAAGTTTATTTCAATGAGCCATTTTTATCAAGGTGTTTTAATTCTTAAAGAAAATCATTGATTCTCAAAATCATGTGACAATGGATATTTTGAATATGTCATTTTTCCCATTGAATCCAGTTGTTTCTTTTTTATTTTTCAAATGTTAACAATTGTTGTTTTATCATCATCATTTAAGATAAAGTTTAAAAGGTTTGCAATGTTTTACTTGTCTATGAAACAAGTAAAATAATTAAAAGGTTTGCAATGTTTTACTTGTCTATGAAACAAGTAAAATAATTAAAAGGTTTGCAATGTTTTACTTGTCTATGAAACAAGTAAAATAATTAAAAGGTTTGCAATGTTTTACTTGTCTATGAAACAAGTAAAATAATTAAAAGGTTTGCAATGTTTTACTTGTCTATGAAACAGGTAAAATAAAAAGTACAAAAACTAGTTTTTTCCCTTCTGTCATTTTTTCTTCCTTTAATAGTTGATCATTTATTTTTCTTCATTTTTCACTTATAATAGTTGCAAAGTTAAACTGACTAACTAATAAATAATAAGTTGTATTGCATGTTTCTAATTATTAAAAGTTATTATTAAGTATAATTAAATTATTGTTTTAAATACTAATTTTTAATATAATTTGTTTTGTTTTATCCATCACTAAACCCTGTTTTTAATCCTTTTTATTTTCAGGAACTGGAAAGTCTGGGAGCTAACATTGAAATTTGTGATAATCCCTTAGTTGAGCAGAAGACAGCTGATGGTAAAAGTATTCCTTTGCCCCCAATCCTTCTTGGAAGTCTTGGCTCTGATCCTTCAAAGAAAACTGTTTGTATATATGGGCATTTGGATGTTCAGCCTGCTTTAAAAGCAGATGGTTGGGACACAGAGCCTTTTGAAATGACTGAAATAGATGGCAAGTTATATGGAAGAGGTTCAACTGATGATAAGGGACCAGTGTTGGGCTGGTTGAAAGTTATTGAAGCATTTCATACTTTGAATATCAAATTACCTGTTAATTTAAAGGTTTGTTTAATAAGTTGTTTTTAATATGTTTTTATAATAAATATTGCTTATTCAGTTGAATATTTGTCAAATTTAAATTTTAGGAAAAAGAAAAGTTAAAAAATTGTGTATCAAATTTAAGCTTTTTACCAATTTTAGACTTTTTATGATTCTTGATTTGATGTGCCAAGACATGTATAACTATAGGACAACAATTGCGACAAATGTATATCTATATTGATTGTGTGTGTGCATTGATTATGATTTTATTTTACAAATAAAGGAATACATTTAGATAAACAAGTTTGAAAGCAATTAAAAACTGCTTTTTGTTTTAGCAATTTGTTTAAAAAAATTGTTTAAAAAATTAAAAAATTTGAATCAAATACTGTAAATTTGCATAATAGATTTTGTGAATTGTTTATTTATTTAAGAAAAACCTTATGAGTGTATTTATCTACAAATAATATATAAAAAGCTTCACCTCACCTCCAATACACTTGCAAATCTATTTGCTTAGCAGAGAAGATATTTAAAGTTTTTTTATTTAATTCTGTTTTTCAATCGATCAATTTATTTCTGAATTAAGATTTTAGATTCAAGGATATTTACAAATAGTAAATTTGCTAATATAAAGTAAACACCTGCTAATGTTAATAATATCTAATTCAAATAAATATAATGCTAATTTTCATAATATATAATAAAAATAATAAACTTTATAGCATAAAAATAACGGTGTTAATAATAACTTTATAACATAAAAATATCGGTGTTAATAATACTACTAATAATAATAATAACAATAATAATAATGATAATAATATTAGTAGTAATAGTTAAAAATAGTTAATAATCGTAATGTAAATATTTTTAAAAATAACAATAAGAAATAATGACAGCATTGATTATAGAAATTATAAGCATTAACTATATTTTTTTAATAAAAAAGTAGAATAGACTAGTTTTAAAGGTTGAGAGCTTTTAGTTCAAAAGGAAGGTTGTTCCAAGTTTTAATTATTTGATATTTTATAGATTTATGCCCATATTTATGAGAGCAGTGTTTAGAGACAGACAGGTTTAAATTACTATTGGAACGAAGGTGATAACGAGTGTTGGCACTTTTGGAAAAGAAATTGATGAAAGTTAAAGGTAGGTTATTGTGTTGGTGGTTCCAGACAAATTGGCAGTTTGAAAATTGAATATAGTCACATAGTTTTAATACTTTAGAAGTTAGGTAGAGCATATTAGAATTAAATTTAATATTCTGAAAATAAATAATTTTTAAAGCCTTGTTTTGGAGGTGGGATAACCTAATAAGAGCTTGTTGATGGGACTGCCTCCATACTTGGCATGCATATATAAGATGTGAGCCAAAAATAGCATGGTATATGTTCAAAAGTGTCTCAAGATTAACATAATGGCGAACTTTGGCCAACGTACCATTAGATCTACTTAGTTTCATTGCCAAGTCACAGTGGGATAAAAAGGAAAGATTTGAATCAATTTTTATACCAAGATATATAATTGAGTTAACAGGTTCAACTTTTTTTGCCATTTGATCTAAAGTTCATATGTTTATAGATTTTTGTTTTATTTTCTTTAAAGATAATAAGTTCAGTTTTATTAGAGTTTAGAAAAAGTTTGTTGTAGCGAAGCCACTGAACTAGATTGGCAAGATCATGGTTAATGTGTTTGTTAATTTTTTAAAGGATTTATTAATTAGCATTAGTTTAGTATCATCAGCAAAGTGGTAAACAGTAGCAAACTTAATGGGCGTATGAAGATCATTAATATAAAGAAGGAAAAGCAGTGGTCCCAATACTGCGGAACACCATTAGAACATTTTACAAGGGTAGATTTTGAGTCATTAATAGAAACAAATTGTGTTCTATTGTTTAAATATGTAGTAAATCATTTAAGGGGTACGCCTCTGATCCCATAATATTCTAATTTTTTTAACGAAATTGAATGATCTACTGTATCAAACGCTTTCTGTAAATCGACAAATACACCGCATGCAAAATATTTATCATCGATTGCTTTTCTAATCAGTTCAGTCATTTCAATGAGAGCATGAGTTGTGGAGTGATTGGCACAAAATCCATACTCATGGGTGTAAAAACATTTAAATTTTTCAAGAAAAGCATAGAGCCTAATATGCGTTGCCTTCTCAAATAGTTTACCTATATTAGAAAGCAAGGAGATGGGTCGATAATTGGTGAAATCTAGTAAAGAGCCTTTTTTAAATATTGGAATAACTTTGGCAACTTTAAAAATATCTGGCAAAATACCACTTTTAAATGAGTTATTTATAACAGTACAGAGAGGCTTTGAAATAATGTGTGGGACTAGTTTAAGGAGGAATGTAGGTACGCTATTAGGACCAAAACTTTTTTCAGTTTTGAGTGTGTTTGTAATGAGACCAGATATTTCATTTTCAGTTACAGGATTAATAAAAAACGATTTAGCATTTGGAATGTTAAGAAAGTCACTAAATACGCGTTTTGGGGGTATGGCTTTGCTAAGTAGTTTGCTATGTGTAGTGCTAAAAAAATTATTAAATATATTAGTTACGGCAGTGTGATCAGTGATGAGATTTTTGTTCAATTTAAGTTTAAGAGATGTATTGTGTGTAGAAGGTCTAATATTATTGATTTCTTTTATTCCTTTCCAGGTGTTTTTAACACTGTTCAGATTATTATTAAAATACCTAATAAAGTATGTTTTTTTGCTAAATTTTAATAAATTGGAAATTTTGTTTCTATAAAATTTAAATTTTGTAAATAATTCATTTTTCTTATAAATATTTTTGATTTTATAAACTTTTTATAAAGTTTGTTTTTGACTGAGATTTAAGTATTCCATACGTTATCCAAGGTTTTGATTTTAGTTTAATTTGTTGGTTGGTTATTATTTTGTAAGGAGCATGTCGGTCTAAGATTTCATCAAATGTTTTTAAAATAAAAATCATGGACTTATTAACATCATCATCTTTTTTAATGGAGAGTTCCCAGTTGATATTAGAAATTTCTTCAATAAATAAACTTTTTTGAAGAAATTTCTAATATCAACTTTTATTAAATTTTTTGAAGCATCGTCTGTAAGTTTTTATTTGCATTCCTGGCATATCCAAACACCCCAGTTTGGATATGCCAGGAATGCAAATAAATTGTGCCATATGGTCTGAAATTGAAATTGTAAGGTTACCTGAGTATTGATCAGTTAAATGAAAGTTCGTGAATATGTTATCAATCAGCAGTTTTGATGTAGCCATTATGCGTGATGGTAGAATTATAGAAGGGCTTAGTGAGTAAGAAGTTAAAGAATCAAGATATGTAGAAACAGGGTTAGATTCATTGTGACTTAATAGATCCATATTAAAATCACCCATTAGAATGATCTTTTTTTTTTTCGTTACTTAACTTTTCAAGTAGAGGAGTTAAGTGGGAAGAAGTAAACTCATGTTGATTCATTGAAGGATGACGATAAATGCAGCCAATTATTATGTTTGATTCACAAGGTTTTTTCAATTTTAACAAAAATAGACTATAAATATTTAGATCAGTAAATCATAAGATCATTGCGAACTACGTAGTTTAAATTTGAGCATAAGTATAAAAGTCCTCCTCCTTTTTTAGCCTCAGTAGGACAATGCTCAATATTAAACCCATTTATGTATATATCAGTTAATTTGTATTGTTTATAGATAAATTAGATTCTGTAATATTGCTAAGGGAAAATTATTAAAAGAGCTGAGTTGCACAGATCACATTAGATGGCTCTTTGATTATCAGTTATATTTTTATGACAAGTGTTGCAGAGAGATTTAAATGCCATAATATTTAGAAAAAATTTTTTTATGTACATGCAGTATTAACTAATTAAAGTGACTAAAGTGTAAAATAGAGATTTAAAAAATAAATGCAAAGTAAAAGACTAAATTTAATAATTTAAAACTTGGGTAACCGTTAGCATGAGTAATCGAAAATAATTTTCAAAACAATATAAAAAATAAGAACAATGATAGAAAAAAGGATTCACATTAAAGGAAATTAAAAGCTAATTTTTATGAAATTAAACAATCAAAATAAATTAAAATTTGACAAACCACGAACTATTATTAAAAGTAACTATGACAACAATAAATATCGAAAATAAAAAAACTAATAATACTATAATAATATCTATACTATATTAATAATGTAAACTAATAATAATGTAACTACTGTTAACTGTTGCCAATAATAATATTATCAACAAAGATACTAGAACAATAACAAATAAAAATAAGCCAATAATAAATAAGTTTATAAAAATATAATATTAAAAATAAATGTAATATGTTAAATAGCTAGGTATCAATTGAGGACTAATAATAAATACAATTAACTATGAATAAATATAATAATGTGAGAAAGCAAATAATTACATAATGGCTGAAAAATAATAACTAATGAATTATAATCATGATTACAAGTTATATTATAAAGAAAAAAGAAAATTATTTAAAAAAAAAATAAAGAAATAATAAAAAATAAAAATCTTTTAACTCTACTTTTTCTTCTTTCTTTTTTAATTGATTATTAAATTCTTTTTATCTTATTATTTCTTTCTTTTTATTTGTTTACTTTACTTTTCGTTCTTTTGTTTACCTTCTTTTTTTTCTTCTTTTTCTTTTTTTTATTTAAGTTTGTAAAGTGTTTTTTTTTTTTTTTTTTTTAAAAAAAATTTGAAGTGTTGATTCACTTGGTATTTAAGATAATGAATATTGATTTTTTTAATTTTTGTTGCTAATTTAATAACAAATCTTTGACATGTAAAAATATGAAAGTTACGAATTACTATCACAAAGAATATAATACTATGTAAAAAACGTTTTCTAGTATTCAAATGTATCTGCTTATATGCGGTAGTGGTGTAGTGGTAAGAGCGCTCGCTTTGTAAGCGAGAGGTTTGGAGTTCGACTCCCATCATGTCCCTGGAAGTACCGCGCTCAACTTAGTTTCTCCGCGCAGCGGCCTTGCTCGGCAAGGTTCGTGTTTCGGAGTTAAAGAGTTGAGAGAGGGTTGCACCACAAATAACAACTAAAAAATAAAAAACACAAAAAAATGAGTAGCCTCCTCGACTGTAGTGGCCCCCCTCGGCCCTTGGGGAGGTGAATAATCTAAAAAAAAATATATATGTACCAATATTTTGGCTTATACATACTGCATGTAACTATTCTGGTTTCTAGAAATCTGAATAATCTTTAAGACATAATAAAAAACTTCATTAGTTAAGATAAAAATTCTTTGGACTTTTTTTGTTTCTATGTTTTAAAATAATTCAAAATATATTTTTTCAAAAATTTTTTTTTTATACTCATAAAAGAATTTTTTTTTTTAGTTTTGTCTGGAAGGAATGGAAGAAAGCGGAAGTGAAGGATTAGATGAATTAATTGAATTAAAAAAAGATACTTTTTTTACGGTATATAGTTTTAAAATACTTTGTTGCTGTAGCATTTTGTTTATTACATTATTTTGTAATTTTTTTTGTTAAATCTTTAGGATGTTGATTATGTTTGTATCTCCGATAACTACTGGCTTGGAAAAAAAACTCCTTGTATAACATATGGTTTGAGGTTTGACTTTAAATTTTAATTAAATATGTTTACTTATCATATTTAATAAAAAATTAATAGAACAACAACTTGCTAATATTTCAAAAAATAATTTATATAAATATATAAAATTTTATATGTATGCATATATATATATATATATATATATATATATATATATATATATATATATATATATGTATATATATATATATATATATATATGTATATATATATATATATATATATATATATATATATATATATATATATATATATATATATATATATATATATATATATATATATATATATATATATGTATATATATATATATATATATATATATATATATATATATATATATATATATATATATATATATATAATATCTAAAAAATATTTTTTATTATTTTTATAGTATAATATATATCATGTTTATAGTTATATTTAATTTAGTTCTTCTGTGTCATTATCTTACTACAATGTATGCTTTTTTTATTGAGTTTTCTTGTGCAATAATAATCTTTTATAGAGGTAAAACTTATTTTGTTCTATAAAGGTATCACTAATTTCTTTATATAGAGGTATCACATATTTCTTTTTGGAAGTAACATGTGCAAAGCAGGATCTTCACTCTGGTGTGTTTGGTGGCACTGTGTAAGTTTTTTAGTTTTTTTAGATATTGCTTTAAGAACAGTGTTTTTGAGTTAAAATTTTACATTTATTTTAGACATGAGGCAATGATTGATTTATGTCACCTACTCAGTAAACTTGTTGATAATAAAGGAAAAATTTTAATACCTGGTGTAAATGAATTAGTTAAGCCTATTACAGAGGAGGAGCATAAACTATATGATGATATTGATTTTGATCCAGTAGATTATGCAAATGATATTGGGACTGATAGATTAATTCACCATGGAGAAAATGTCAAACACCTGACATTACAACATAGATGGCGCTATCCATCTCTCTCTATCCATGGTAGTCTATTGTTTTTATATTTTGATATGAAATTATTTTATATTTATTTTTTTCACTTTTTTTATTTTTTTATTTTGTTAGGTGTTCAAGGATCATTTGATGGTGCAGGTTGTAAAACTGTAATTCCAAAAAAGGTTAAATTTTTACATGCTTATTTTTAAAAAATCATGCTCATTAAAGATTTTACTTTATAAATAATTTTAAATACATTGTTTAACTAAATTTTCCTTGCATATATAAAATAAAATAAAATTTAATAATATATTATTTTTTAAAACATGAGATAAAAAGTTAAATATAACTTTACATTACCAAAAATTATATGTAAAATCTACAAATACAAAAAAAAAAAAAAAAGGAAAACTAGAATGTTGAAATGTATGTATGTGTGTTTATATATATATATATATATATATATATATATATTTTGTTATTCATATATATATAAATAACAAAAATATATATATATATATATATATATACATATATAACTTGGAATATATTTAACCAAATAAATTCAAAAATAGTCAGAACAGTGAAACAAATAGAAAATCCAGTAATTCTATTTTCTCACAGTGTTTTTATTAAAAACAATATAATTACCAAACAAAATTACCAATACAAAATATTTTTTATATATATTTTAAAACTATTAGCACTAGAGGCCTTTCAAATAATCATCAGTAGTGCTGTTTTTAGTATTATACAAGATATTTGTATTAAAAACAAAAATAACTTAATTTTTATATTGTTGCTATGGGTAACTATTGATTGTGAAAGATTGAATTGTAATTATATACAGGAAATATCAATTAAATGTATCATGTTTTTGTTTGTGCAAATGTTTAAATAAAAATATGGAAGAAAATAAAAATTTTAGTAGTAAAAGACACTTTATTTATCTAGAAAAAAAAAAGATTTAAGTTTTTATTTTTGTAGTTTTTTTCAAAAAATAAAATTTATTATATATTTATATGATAAAAATTATTTTACTCAATTAAAGATGGCTTTTATGCTTCTTTTTATAAGTAAAAAAGATAACAAATTTATTAAAATAAAATTTGAATTTAGTTTCATTAATTTTCTAAATTTAAAAAAATGAGATGTATTGTTTTTATTATTATTTATTTTAGGTAATAGGCAAGTTTTCTATTCGCTTGGTTCCAGACCAAACACCTGAAAAGGTTGCAGATCTAGTAAAAGTATACTGTGAAAAAATCCATAAAGAAAGTCAAAGTCCAAATAAACTTACGTAAATCATTTTTAAACATTTAAAAGAAAAGATCTTTGTTTTTTCAATTTAACATTTTTTAATTTGAACTTTTAATTTGAAATTATTTATATAAATTCATAAATTTTAATTATTTATGTTTCAAGAGTGACAATGGCACATGGAGGCATGCCTTGGTTAAGTGATTATAAACATCCTCATTACAGTGCAGGGATTAATTCGATGAAAAGAGGTAGATTTATTTTCTATACATTTGCTAATAGAAAACCTTGCAAATCAAGTTTTAAATTTTAAAAAATTATTTTTAGTTTTCAATATTACTCCTGATTTGACTCGTGAAGGTGGAAGTATACCTGTTACATTGTCCATGCAGAAAGCTACAGGAAAGAGTGTTATCTTACTTCCTATTGGTTCTTGTGATGATGGTGCCCATTCACAAAATGAAAAAATTGATAGATCCAACCTAATTAATGGGGTATTTTTTCTTATATTATATACATTTTTTTTGTATATATTAAAACAGGAATGTACTAATATATTCTGCTCTTAAATTTTTGAAGTACTATTTTAAATCAATACAGTTTCTCAAACAGAAGAAAAAAAATTTAAAAAGAAAGTGAATTTTGTCCTTCATACCTAACATACATAGATACTAAATGCAGGGACTATTCTAGATTGTTTTCGACAGCACCTACCATATTTGGGCGTCGCCGAAATTCAAAATTTCGAAATTCAAATTTTCGAAAAACGAGCCTAATTTTTTGTTCAAGCCGGGCTTGAACAAAAAATTAGGCTCGTTTATTAAACGAGCCGAGCTTGAACATCATAGGCTCGTTCATATAGGCTCGATTAAAGCTCGAATATATATATATATATATATATATATATATATATATATATATATATATATATATATATATATATATATATATATATATTAATTTATCCAATGCAATGAGAGCAAGACTTATATTTGTGAAAATGTAATTTGAACTATTAGAGTGCAGTGTTTAATAGGAATTATTATGTTTGTGAGAGGTTACATTTTGTTTGAACTTTGAACATTAAGTTTGAACATTGAACTATTAGTTTTAACTTTTATTTTGAACTATTAGATTTGTGGGATCTTATTTCATTATGTTGTTTATTTCCATGTTTAATAGTCTGTAGGATTGTTTATGTTGTTTGTTGATTTGGACTTGCATTATTTACAGACGAGCCTTTAACGAACAATTTTTTTTACTAAACGAGCTTTAAACTAACAGGTTACAATAATTATTTCGAGTTTTAAACCAGTCGAGCTTGAGCAACATGTAAAACGAGCCGAGCCCAAACAATACTAATCCTTAACGAGCCGAGCTCGAACAAAGAATCTCATGTTCGAAACGAGCTCGAGCCGAGCCTGAACACTCTTAATATGTAAACGAGTCGAGCCCTGGCAAGCTTGGCTCATTCGGCTCGATTTACAGGCCTAATCTGCATTGACTCATTATTAAAGTAAATAGTTAATTTTTAAAATAATTTTTTTTTTTCATCAAATAAATAAAATAATTGTAAAAAAAGTATTACTTTTTATTATTATTATTATTTTTAAATATTTTAAATTTTTAGATCAAAGTAATGGGTGCTTACTTAGACGAAATTTCAAAAATAGAAGATTAAAAATATATATTTACAAAAAGATAAAAGTGTAATTATAAATTAAAGAATTATATAAATATATTAAATATAAAAAAATCTTAATTGCAAATATACTTATTACTTATTACGAAACGCGCTAAGTCCTAGTAAACTGATTTTAAAAAAATAACGAAAAACTCAGCTGTTCCTAGTTGCGCATCAACAGAAATTGATATTTTCTTTGTCCATTTTTAAGACCAAAAATTTTGTAATTGGTCTAATATTTAAATAAATGATAGATTTTAATATATAAATGCGGAATGGAATTAACTCAAAATTTTTATTTTTACGACTTAGCGCGTTTTGCAGATGGGGCCCATATAGCATTCTGTGTATTTGTCTTTTCCTGTGTTTGTAGATTTGGATGAGCGAGGCAAAAAAATTATATTTGCTACGCATTGTTTTAAAAAATGTATGGGGGAAGTGGGGGCATAACCGCCCCTGTAACGTTTGGCTTATTGTTATATGAAAATAAAAACGAAATGCGTTTTTTAACAGTTCATTTCAATAACCACATTATTAAGCTTTAAATTGCTGCAATTAGGAAAAGGTTTTTGAAAATGTTATTACACTTAGTGAAAAAAACGGTTTTGCCTCAATGGTGAGACACAACCGCACCCTTACAAAATTCGTTTGGGTACGCTTTTCGCGGTATATTTTCTCATTCGATATATATATTAAAAAATTTTAACAAGAAATAAATGTAACAAGAAATAGATTTATACTCTAAGCTTTATATTTTAATCAAAAACTCAGGCAAATTGAATAAAAAAATACAAAATCTCATTTCCAATATTACAAGTAAAAATATTTCTATTCAAGTTTTTACATGAACGCATTTAAATGTGACGATTGTAATTATTGTCTTTCGTAATTAGCTAACTTTGATAAATATCAAAAGTAGGCGGCTGTGCGTCTAAGCGGTTCTGCCCCAAAGGACAGTTTTTTAGAAAGAATACAGTTTCATAGCTTGCTTATTAGGTTATGTTGATATCAAAAATGGTTTTCACTCGATGAAATAACGCTGATAACATATTTTTAACACTAAAATCAAGTATTGCTTAATCCTCAAAAGAAACATTCGGAAAAATAGGATGTAAATATGAAGCGCCTAACAGGAAAAGGTACCAAGTCTTAGATTCTAGTTACAGAGATGTTTGACATAATAGTTAGTCAGGTCAAAAAATTCAAAAACGAGATTATTGTTTTTTTTTTATAGTTTTATCATATAACAATACATATTAGGTGTTTTTTTGTCAAAAAAAATTTTTGGTAGTTACAAAAAAGGACTTTTTTAAAATGTGGAAAAGGTACCAACTCTTCATCAAAACTGTTTTGATAATGTTCTCTCCTCTAGAAGTAAAGAACGCCTTGTTAATTATTTTTTTATGCTGTATTATTAACGTTTTAGAGTACCAGTATATATTACTTTTTATTTTTGATCAATAAGCATTGAAAATCCTAAGAAGTTATTGAAAATATAACTTATTTGTATGTTATTTATTAACAAATTAATTTATTAAATTTTTTGTTATGTTTTTAATCATAGTACCAACAATTATTGATTGATAAAACAATTATTAGATTAAATAAAGAAATAATTTTAAATATGCTTTACTTTGTTGAATATGCTTTACCTTTTAACAGGTGCTACTTTAGAAACAAATTGATATCAAATGCTGACGTAATAAGCCCGCTTAATTCATAAATGTAACTATGTATTGCTTAATTCATAAATGTAACTATGTATTGCTTAATTCATAATTGTAACTAAGTATTGCGGTTTTTTTGTATTTAAATAGAAGTGCAATGATGTTTATACACACCAAACTAATTATAACAAATAAACAACTATTTGTTGCAAAATTTCTGCTAGTATTTCAAACTAACGATAAGAGCCGACTCACGTTAGGTGTAGAAAAAAGTTCAGATAAAATTAAACTTTAAGTTTAATTTTAATGACTCGTTTAATATTGATGGTTTTTAGTTATTATGAATCGTGAATCCAGTACTTCTAAAAATGCTGATATAGCAAAGCTTTTGAATAGTTGTGGAACTGATGGTTTAGATCCATCAGAAGTCGACGATGCCCTGCACGATTTCTTTGAATATAGAAATCGTGAAAATGATTTTGATTATGATTTTTTAATGTCTGATTCATCTGATAACCAAGCATTTAGCGACGATGAAGCGGCGATAGATGAGAATCAACCTTTAACCTCGACTTTGCACGATGAACCAATCAGTGAGAATGCACCTTTGGCTTTAACTTGACAGTAGAAACTGCATGGCGCGCTTCTCGCATTTAGAAATATGCGAATAAAGACTACAGTGTTTTGAGATTGATGGGATGTTTGAACATGAAAACAAACTGAATGACAATATTGTTGCCCTGTTAAGTGCTCTGCTTCACACGAGTGAAAGGCTAATGTGTTGTAATCGTTATGAAAATCAAAATGAACTTCGATCAAGAACACTGATGGATTATCGGTTTTACGGATATAAGATATGTTTGAAAACATTTCTGTTTTTGCATGTGATTGGTCGTAAATGTCTCCTTCTACTACGCAGGCGAGTCATTAAGTTTGAAATTGCTCCTCGTAGAAATGGAAATACTGGAATACAACCCAAAAATACTTGTACAAAAGTAGATGCCACAGCAGTTGTTCAATTTATAATGAATTATGCTAAAGACAATGCACTAGTTCTACCCGGAAAAACTCAACGAATAACAGATCATCGGATGATGCTTCTTCCGTCATGGGAGACAAACAAAAGCATACATGAAAAAATAAATCCGCATGTGCATTGTCTGGAATGCATTCGCTGCAAATTATAGCTTTCTCGAAGATTTGGAGAATAACCTTGCCTTTTATTGTTATCCAACGTCCGCGCTCGGACTTATGCAGGGTGTGTCAGAATAACACTATAAAAATGTCTAAAATGGTTAATCTAGAAGTAGAAGTCAAACAAGAGCGTATAACTGAGATGTTAAAACATCTAAAGTTAGTTGAGAAAGAGCGTTCCGTTTATCATGATTGTTTCAAACTGGCAAAAAAAAAAATGAAATTTCACACATTTCTTTTGACTATGCACAGAAAATCTTTCTACCAAACTTACCAGATCAACCTGTACCTATCTATTTTTTAACTCCGTTTAAAGTTGGGATTTTTGGTATTGCAAATGAATCGGCCTGTGTTCAGCACAATTATGTGATACCTAAAAACATGTTAACCGGAAAGGGTGCAAACTGTATTTTGAGTATGATTCATCACTACCTTGCTGAACATAAATGTTCTATCAAAGATACCCTGTATTGCCATGCTGACAATCTGCGTATGGCAAAATAAAAACAACATTGTTATGCAGTATTTCTCTTGGAGAGTAGCTGTTGGGTTAAACTAAAAAATAACTATTATGTTTTTGCCTGTCGGTCACACGAAATTCTCTCCAGATGCAGGATTTGGGATTCTGAAATCCAAAAAAAAAAAAGAGTTTGCTGCATGCATAGAAGCTAGTACTCCAATTTCAAAATCGAATAAACTAGTCATCGTCGGTGACGAGAATGGTTCAATTTTTGTTCCAACATATGATTGGCAAGAACAGCTTTCACGTAATTTTAAAACAATTCCTAATATCAAGCAATGGATACAATACTTGTAAGATTGATTCGGACAGTGCGGAGGTAGAATTCTAAATATGGCAACACCATCGTATCTCAAAAATTACCACGCCACAAATATTACAACCTAAACTTCTCTCACCAGAAAGACAATGGTATCTCTACGATAGCATCCGAATTTTTGTCCCAGAACGCGGGAAAGATTTAATTTGTCCAAAGCCACAAGTTGACAGGATAACGCTTGTCCAGGTTTTTTATTTTTTTAATCTACCATCATTACGAGAATTAAAATACGGATAAATTTGACTTAATATTTGAACAATGAAAACATTGCTAATTATCTTAAATTATTTTTTATTTCTAGACCAGAGCAGCAAATGTTCGCAAAACAGTTCAAGAAACGGTTGGCAATCTAGATTTTTAGATGGGTTTGCCTCCGGTTAAAAGAAAGCCGTCCACATGTTCTTACTACAAACAAGTTGGACATATAAATAAAATGCTAAAAACAGTTCCAGTTTGCCCCAAAAGAAAAGCAGATACAATATTTTGTATTTAATTAAGATTTGGTACCTTTTTGATTTTTCAGTTCTGTTTATATATTTTTATTTTTAAAGAGTTACTGAAATTTATTTGATGTGAAAATTTGTACCCGTAATCTAAACTGTATTACGCATTTAAAAACAGAAAATAACCACTAACTTCTTCATCAAACTGAATTTATAACATTTTTAAATTATGCGAACTTTTAACTTTAATTTTCTCAAAAACGCTATTCCGGTCGTTGTGCCGCACAAACAGCTATAACTTGGTCAAAAGTAAAGATATTAAGTTAAATTTTTTTTTCTTTTTGATCATTTTTCTTTCTATTATACAGTAGTGCTAATAACTCTATTTCTAAGACTTGGTCCCTTTCCTGTGAGGTGCCTCATATAATATTTTTATCAAAGTAAACATTATCCACAACTTCTCAGAAACGCAACAGGCACTCTTTTTGACAAGAGCGAAATGAAGGAAACTATTTTACCAACGTGTGGTATGTTTTTTGCCATATTAGATGACATTGTTCGTAGGGAAATGTTAAAAAACGGCTGTGCCTCCATATGCGGATATGCCCCCACTTCCCCTACTTTAGCTTTTGGTATACAAAACTTCAAGTTTAATTAATTGATTATTTATCTTTTTATTTATTGCTTTAGTACCACTTCATTACGCGCTACTAAAAAGCATTTTTAAACTTAGACAAAGATATAATATTTATACTATTTTTAAAGTAAAAATATTTATAAGTATAAAATAAGCCAAAGTTAATTTATATTGGAGCACGAAGTGAGACTTTCCGATAGACCTGGATTTCAATTTTTAACAAAAAGAAAAAAACAATTACCCCGTTTTATTACCTGTTGGTTGTTACCATGTAAGTTATACGATCGTAAGTTACATTGACTAATAAAATGGATAGATTCTTCTTTTTTTTAACTTACTTTAAAAATTAAAGAGCACATTTTAGAACTTGAGTTAATGTAAGAAGGAAATAATAAGAAAAGCTTTTTATTATTTATTAACGCACAATGGGTCAGAAGCCGGCAAAACCATACAAAAAAGTTTTTAAATTTTGAATTTTTGAAAAAGGCAAATTTTGCTCAATATATTAATAAGCCAGAAATTATATTTTATTAAAAAATAATTTTTCAATTAACTACGTCCACGTTTCTTGTTAATGCGTTTTTGATCGATCACAAAAAATTTAAGAAGATTTGAAATTTAAAAACTGCAGTTTGACTTTATAATTATTTTTATTAAAGACATAAGTTTAAAATTAAATATTTTTGTATTTTTTAATTGCTTTCGAGTAACTTTCTTGTATTTGCTCAATGAACATTTAGATCGCATTGAAACTATTATTCCTAATTTTTTATGCTACTGTTTTAAAGTAATAAAAACTCAGAGACTGTGATAAAATATGAATTATATACTTCTACGTAGTACAAGTTTGGGACATAATATTTATTATTTATTTTATAATTTCCGAAAACAATAAAATTATTTGTAATCAATAAAAACACGATAACAACCAATGAGAAATAAAGGAAAGGAACTGAGTTTCATAGTTACTGCTCGTAAAAAAATTACTTCATTAAAAACATTTTAAATTACTTTCTTTCAAATTAAAAGTATTTTATTGAACTTTTATTAATCTCTTAAAAATGGATAGGAGATGTCTTATGCATTATATAATGGAAAATAATTTACTACAAAATGATGATTTACATGCAAAGATTTTGAGTTTTGTTTCCCAAAGAAATTTTGAAGAATCTAATGATAACTTGTCAATTATTTCGAAATTCATTTACCAAGCTAAAAACAAGTGGAAAAAATCGAATAGAACAAGTGCAGTATTTGAAAAAAGGAATAAAGTTTGGTTAAACCAAACTATATTTGACTGTAAAAAAAAAAATCGAAACAAAAACCTGTGGTATGTTTACTTTAACTATGTGTAAATTTATTATAATGTGTATAATTTATTTGTATTATTATTACGACGATTTAATAATTGATAAAATAATATTATACTTTAAGGTGGACGCTCTTCGATTTTGTTTGAAGATGCGTCTGTGAGAACTAAAGATCGCATAATTAAAGAGCTTTTAAGTAAATATAATTTAAACGAACTTTTATATGCAGCAAGTAAAAGTTTGAAAAGGGATAAAACGTTTATAGAAGCAAAAGTGGTTAAAAAAATATACAACAAAGAATTATCGACAGAATCACTTACTTCAGAACAATCATTAGCGCTAGTCTGAGATGCTAATTTATCCAAAGAAACTTATCAGCATTTAAGAAACAATGCTCTTCCATTCAGCTCTCTATACCCATCCTATCATATTGTAAAAGAGGCTAAAAATAAATGTTACCCTGAAAACATTCAGGTCAGTGACTACTCTGCAGAGGTTCCATTACAAGCTCTTCTTTTTCATACTGCATCAAGAATATGTTCACCTTATAGTGTTGTGTTAAATTCACCTGTGCTTAAAGATTGTACTAAACTATTTATAATATACAAAGCTGGTTTTTATGGTGCAACAGGACAATCTGTTTATAAACAACTGTCAGATATTTCTAGTGAACTTCATACAGATGATTCACTTTTCATAACTTGCTTTGTTCCTCTAGAACTATATTGTTTTAAAGATGACAAAAAACAGGTTGTTTGGAGAAATCCAAAACCATCGTCAACTAATTACTGCAGACCTTTGAGATTTAAATATAGAAAAGAATCAAATGAAGTAATTCTTGCAGAATATGCGTCAATTATGGCTTCTATTAAAGAGATAACATTATCTGTTGTATCTGTTTTATTGGAGGACGGTACAACAAAGGAAGTTGAAATACAACATATTGTAAATTTAACAATGATAGATGGAAAAATTCAAACTATTATTTCCACAGCAACCAACTCATACCAATGCTATTCAGTGTGTGGTGCATCTCCAATCGAAATGAACAATTTATCTTTAGTTGTTCAAAAAAAAACTTTAGAAGGCAATTTAAAACATGGTGTTTCAACTTTGCATGCTTGGATAAGGTTTTTAGAACGTATGCTCCATATCTCTTATAAGATGCCGATGATGAAGTGGCAGGCTAGAAATCAAGACGAAAATAATATTGTTAAACTGAGAAAGCTTGAAGTTTGTGCTGAATTTCGAACAAGGATAGGTCTTGTCATAGACTAACCGAGAATAGGTGGGGCAGGTACATCAAACGATGGCAACGCAGCTAGGCAATTTTTTCAGCAATACGATGTCTCAGCTAGTATAATGAACATCGATGTAGATCTTATGAAAAGACTTCATATCATTCTGGCCACAATATCAAGTGGTTATGAAATTAACTCATCCAAATTTAAAACATTCTGTTGGGAAACTGCTTCGCTCTATGTATTCCTGTACCCTTGGTATCCTATGACCCAAACACTTCATAAGATTTTGATTCATGGCTATGAAGTCATCGAACTATTTACTCTTCCATTAGGTATGTTTTCTGAAGAGGCTCAAGAGGCTACCAATAAGGTTTTTAAGATTTTTCGTGAAAATTTTACAAGAAAATGCGATCGGAAAAAAAACAATATAGACCTTTTTCATCGCCTTTTATGTGCATCTGATCCTTTAATTTGCACATTAAGAAAGAAGATACATAACAAAAAAAAAAGTCTACCATCTGGTGTACTTGAACTATTGCAAGAGCCAACGATAGAATACTCTGTGTAAAACATAAATTTAAATAATATCCTTGTTGTTAGTTTTGTTGGGTAAAAACGGAATTTTTTATAAATGGAAAATAAATGAGTTTTTTAATAATTTGCGTAATTATGTAATAAAATTTGAAGTTTTTTAAAAAGAAATGTTATTTTTTCCACAAATTATGTTTTTCAATATAATAAACTGTTTTTAATTAAAAAAAATAAAAAAATTTTGGTTTTAGAGGTTTTGGCTAGAAAATGTCACTTATGACCCACTGTGGAACGCTTTTGAAACCGTAAATCACAATATTGTGCTAAAAAAAACTTGAAGTGTATGGAGTAAAAAATAACTCACTTTGATTTAAGGATTATTTATCAAGTAGAAAGCAATACATTCAGTATGAAACAACAAAAACAAAAAAAGCACCATAACTTGCGGGGTTCCCCAAGGCTCGATCTTGGGACTATTATTATTTTTACTCTATATAAATGATTTCAACATCAAACTTATAAAGTTTAATATTGTTTGCGAATGACTCCAATTTGTTTTATTTACATAGAGACATTAACATAATTTTTAACATAGTTAAAAAGAATTACGTAAAATAAACGAGTGGTTCAGGTGTAACAAACTCTCTTTGAAAGTCAAAAAGACCAAGTTCATTCTATTTCATAGAAATAAAAATGAAAATATTCCTCTTAAACTACCTGATCAAAAAATAAATAATACTAATATAAAAAGAGAAACTTTCATAAACTTTCTAGGTGTGATTTTAGATGAAAATTTGTAATGGAAACTCCGTATAAACACTTTAGAGAGAAAGCTCTCATGAAATATTTCATTAATGTATAAAACAAAACCTTTCCTAAATATCATGTCTTTTAAAAGTTTATACCTTCTATTAAAACATAGTCCTAAGCTGTGGTAACATGGTCTGGGCAAACACAAGTTGTACTAAGCTTAAAAAACTCTACAGCAAACAAAAACGTGCCTGTAGAATTATCTTTGGAGTAAGTAAAAAAGTGTCTTGTGAGCTTCTCTTATGCAAACTTGGAGCGTTGAATATATACAAAATTAACATACATCTTGTTTTATAGTTCATGTACAAAATAAAATATGGATCTCCACCAATATTTCAACCCTATTTTAGCAAAATAAGTCATAAAAAGGTTACCCTACCCTACTAGGTTCTCATACAACATCTTTGTTATGCCAAAGTTTACATTAAAGTTAAATTCTTACTCAGTCCAACACCGCGGACCTTATATGTGGGAATTTTTTCTCCAGATTGTTACTATCAAAAGAAATACACTTGAACAGTTAAAATCTGAATTAAAGCGTTTTTTAATATCTGCGGACTTTAATTTTCTTTTTCTTTTTTAGTAAAAAAATTTAAATTGCACAATTTATTTATTTTATTTGCTTTCACTTTTATTTGTTCTAAATTTATTTTACAAAGCGAATTTATATATTAACCGTTATATCAATTATGAAACGTAGTTTTATACATTTTATATATATTTTGTCACAAGCTTTTATCACGGTTTTATATATTTTATTGTATAAAATCGACTTGTAATGAAGCCACAATGGGGCTCGGTGATGAGACAAACTGATGTCATTTTCTTTCTCCAGCCATTTGTTTTATTATTTATGTTATTTTACAAATTGTAACTTTATACGACAAAATTAAAAAATTAAAATAAAAGTAAAATAAAAAAGTCTACAACAGTTTTAAATATGTGAGAGTTGTGTCCGTCAAACATTAGAAGCTTCGATCTTTCTAATTGGTTTGTTTTGGTGATAAATATTTTTCCAAACCATTCAATGAATTGGGGAAATTCCATCTAACCTGAAGGAGAACAGTTGTAAAGTGCATTGTCCGGACCGCCATTGCACATGGTGCTGTAAAGACCTTTATTAACAATGTATGGTGATAAAAATTGACCGCTTGCAGAACAGCATATCTACTGTTCTGCAACCGATCAATTGCTTCAACTAAAACAATGTTTTAGTTGAAATAATTGACCGGTCGGTCGGTACTTCAAATAAAACATTGTTTTAGTTTAAGTACCGACCGTTTTAGGTGGATTCTTTAATCCGCGTTTGCAGAGAATTTTCTGCTTGCCTATGTCGGTTTAATATCCTCTTTCATCTGCATTTAATATATTTTGTGGCTTATTCTGTAGATGAATTTTTTCAATAACAACTGTTATTTTTTCAAAACAGTCATCAACTACATTAAGAGATTGTCTAATCCGATGGGAAAGTTCGTTTTTCCATCTCTCCTCAAAACCACGCATCCAATCAATTCCAGGCTTGCCATTCTTAAAGGTCTTGGCTCTACCATTACTGTTTATGTAATATTACACAATATTTGCAACATTGCTACAGTCTATCCCAGTCTCAAAGTTTCTAAATTGTATGAAAAATCAACGTTTCTTCTTCTCTTGTCAAAAACGTTGAGCGTCCAACTTGTTTACATTGCACTTTTTTGAGATGATTAATTAATGTTGTTCTATTTATATTGCACATGAATGCCGCTTTACTTATGCTGACATTGTTTTTACTCATATCATTAATGGCTTTGTTCATGGCTTCCTGAACATACAATCCATATGTTGAACTTGGCTTTTTATGTAGTTGCGAGGCATGATATCATGTGATTATGAACTCTAAAAAAAAATCAATCATGTATTTATTTACACTTAAAGCGTAATGAAAATGACCACACATTAAAAGTAAACTTTGACAGATCTATGAGGTAATTTTGACAATCATGTCAATGTTACACCAAAACCGAAATGCGCGTTTAAACAAAAAATACCAAAAAATCTTTTTAAATGCTTAGCATTTAAAATAACATCATAAAAATACATTTAAAATTATATATAAGTATGGTTTAACTTACCTTATAACTAAAGTCTTTAACATTAAATAAAACTAAACTTGTGTTCGTCGTAATGTGTCGTTATGTTTATATTTATGTGGATAAAAACAGCTATACTTGTTCATTCAACAGATTACTGTCGCGTTGGTTAAAATAACTTAAACAATAGTCAGCTGGTGACTGGTAAAAACATTTAATACAACACGTGTCAATGTTACCCACCTGTCAATGTAACTCCGCGTTACCTTACACTTGCTAAACAATTCAACAGAATTGTAGAGCTGAATTACATAAAACAAAGGATAATGTTTTCATTAATTCAAATCTGTCGTTGGAGTAAACTGAGAACAATCACATCTAAAACAAGCTTATTGGTAAACTTATTATTTTTGCTACTTAACTCAAATTTATCGTAGAAACTGTTGGCGTTATTTATTTCTTCCAAATAGATACTGAAATTGGTCAAAAATTCATTTATTTAGTTAATTGTTATTTTACATTGCCTAGCAACGTACATAGCAACCGTTTTTAATGTACTTTTATTTACCTTTTTAGCGCTATTTTAAAGTTTACTTGACTTTCAGAAATGGTTTGACCAAAACTTTTCATATTTGGACAGTTTTTTGACGATGTAACAAGTTGTGCAATAAACCTCAAAATTATATGAAGAGTACACGGGAAAAAACGACACATTTAAAAAGTTTTGAGAAAGTATATATTAATTTATAAAAGTCTTTGTATAAAGTTACGAAAATTTTTTTTTTAATAAAAGTTACAAATATTTTATTAAAAATGTAAACTTCGGATAAGTTAATCAAGAAATAATTTTTCTAATTTGCTTCTATGCTTTATATGAAAACTTTTATGAATGATTAATATATACTTTCTCAAAACTTTTTAAATGTGACACTGCCGTTTTTTCCCGTGTATTCCCGTTTTTCCCGTCATATGAATGTAAGTGTTAAAAACAGAATTTAGCCATTTTTTTGTCACCATGGGGGGAGGGGGGGGGGGTAAAGTCAGTATCGCATTTAAACCATTTAAAGAAATAAAGCACGGTCTTAAGGAATAAGTTAGTTGTGAAGTTTTTTGAGGTTTATTGCATACCTCTTATATCAAGCTAGCTATATGCAAAATTTTATTCAATGTGATCTTCTACATTTTGCAATATTGCCACAAAATTGGCGATTTTAAAGTTTCCGCTACTTAAAAATTGGCCCCCATGGCAACCCTTTCTTTTCTTTTTTTTTTTGCTAGTTTTATTATATATTTACTGTATATGTAGTAAAAATTGTTATTGAAAATCAATATTGAAGATTTTTTTATCTATACCCTCTTAACCGTGAGTTAATTCTCACTTTATTTACGTCGCACGAGAACAGTCAAACTAAATAGACGTTATTACCCAGTCAAACAAAACTTCTTTAAAACATCCATAATAACTTTACTGCCATCATTGAAATAAATAACAGCAGAGTAAGTTCCCATTTCAACTGTTTCTTTACTGACAAATGTGTTCTTTCTTTAGAACTTTGAACCATAAGATAGCATTCAGGAACTCATTTAGACTTTGTGTCTTACAATCGTCTCTCATTTTTAAATTGATACAAATTAAAATTTGCTTTTTAGAGTATAGCTGATAATTTTATTTAGTGTTAAGTTTATAAAAAAGTAACCAACTTTGAGAAGATTTTAGAGTTTAAATAATAGTTCTAGACTTGTTACTAAGATGCTTTCAAGATCAACAGCTTTTGATAACTTTTAAAATATACAATTTTAAAATATTTTGAAGTTTAGTTGAGTTTATTTCAGTGGTCAATAATTTTAGATATTTACAACTATCCAAAAGAATCTTTTTAAGTTTTAAAAACGAAAAAACAATGTTTGCTACTTTTTGTTTAAAATTATTAACAAAGATAAGCCGCATTAGGCACCTCAGTACTGACAGTCTTCGGTTATCGTGCATATCTATGACACAAGAGTGGACGTTAGGTTAGGTCTTCTTGGGGTACCGAAAACAAAATTAAAAAAGTAGCATACCGTAAGAATATAATAGAAGACATTGATATTGTTTAAGATATTGTCTTAATGCTTTTCATTTGCTGATTTAAATATTAATCCAGACGGTTCTGCAAAGTTTATTTCTTCAATTTTGTGCACGCATTTAAAAATCTGGGTTAAATCACGTCTTTTTCATCTTTCTTTGAGTGTTGTGAGGCTTAACATAGCTCTTCTCTGCTCAGAGGTTTTATGTTTAATAGAGGAAAATGTTTTGGTAGCATGGTTTTGGACTTTTTCCAGCGCGTCTATGTCTCTCTGTTGGTATGGTTGAACATGCGTGGTGTACAATTCTTTCCACAGTGGTAGAAAAAAAAACTACAAAAAGCCTCCCTAAGGATTGGTCAGCATTTGCAGCAGCTACCGTAACTTAAGCGTTGAGTTTGAGGTCTTCTGACGTTAGAACTCCCAGATCTCTTTTTAAATGAGTAACTTCAAGTGCAAACGACAGGCTATCTTGTTCTGGCATGAAACATTTTTTATGTTGATATTTTTTTTCTTGACCTATGTGCATCACTTTACAGTTCTCGATATTGAAACTCGTCTACCATCGCTGTGACCACTCAACAGCCTTGTTTATATCTACTTGAAGAAGGTTAGCATCCCGGTTTGATTTTATCATGCCAATGATCTTGCTATCATCAGCGTAGAGCTTACTCTGGTATTCAAATTTTTATGGAAGATCGTTGGTGCACAGAACAAACAGAAATGATCCTAAAATCAAACCCTGTAGTATGCCGCTAATAACGTTCTTCCAATTTTAGGTGTGTTTTCCGATTACAACTCTCTGCCTTATTTCTGAGAGCCGTACCACGTATCCACGCGTTTAGATAATCTTTGATTCCGTAGTTTTGAAGTTTGTGGAGAAGTCTTTTGTGGGGAATTTTTTAAGGATATTTTATACGTAATATTCAAGACTGCTTGAATATTACGTATAACAAACCCTTGGTACATACCTTTTGTATTTATGTTAATAAAAAATAGAAGATGATATTATTTTTATATTTGATATATATTTTATATCATTTTATCTTCCATAGCATCTCACCAGTTTTGTGATTTAATCTTGATTTTCCCAAAGCATTTGATTCTTTACCTCACAATAGACTTTATGTAAAAATTAAGATCTTTCGGAATAAACGACAAACTCCTGCAATGGATCAATTCTTTTTTAGTAGGCAGAAAGCAACGCGTTACAATTAACAATACCATCTCTGTTTGGGTTGAAATACCATCTCTGATTGGTTTTTTATAAATGTGGTGTCTACTTTGTCGTCAATAAAAAAAAAATTTGTTTTTTTTTATTGACGACAAAGTAGACACTACATCTTATCCGGAGCAAACATTTTTTTATGAAGATAAACTTTATCAGATCATTTCAGAAAAAAGTAAATTTTAAAAAAATGCTTTTATAATTGTTCAGAAATAGATTTTAAATAGTAAAAAAAATAAACTACGTTATATGACTTTATTTGTTAAAGTTTAACCTACGTTAAAATCTCAATAAAAGATAATAATTTTAACATTTGTTTTATCAACAAAGTTATTATAGCGTTTAGTTTTGATTTTAAAAATAGATTTTCTTTCAGTAGCGTAAAGCATAATGGGATTATTTTTACGCTACTTATGGGCGGTGTTTTGTTATTTAATAAAGCTAATAATTGACTTTATTGATTACACAATAGTTGCCTTTGAGCAGGGTCGGCCTGGCCAGGGAAGTTAGGGGGTTTTCTCTCCCCCCCCTCCAGGCCCCTGTTATGTCTGAAGGTCTTGGGCCTCACTATAAAACAAAATACACAAGTAAAACACGCAAAAATACAAATTAAAAGTAACTATTTATTGTTTGTATCCTCAATTTTGCAAATATAATATAATAAATATGATAGTATTTCTACGATTAAAATACGAAAAAAAAAATATATATATATATATGTATATAAAATATCGTAAAGCAGCCTTATATAATTATTCAATAATAATAGAGTAAATTATCTTGAGTATGAAAATAAAAAATTAATTTATTACAAAAAAACATTAAATTTCGTTTTTTTATCGAGTAATGCGTATATATTTTATATACTCCCAGGGCCCTGGAAAGGATAAAAATGTGATGGTGCAAAATTATTTTTGGGCTCCCCTCCTAACAACGATTCTTTTTGTTTTTTGTGTTTAAGGTTTTATGTTTTTTAAGTAGTACTTTAACTGTTGAACCAAAAAAGCGTATCATAGCCATCTTAATGATGGTGGCTTACATCTTCTAAGTGGAATGCAATGACGGAATTGTAACGACAAACCCCATCAAGACCCGTAAAAAAATTTTTTAATCTTTTAGGCAATCTTGCTTCTATCAGGACCCGGCCAATTATAAACCAAGTCTATTGAGTTTAAAGTAGAAAAAATAAATAATGCTTCATTTAAATTGTTGGTGGAACTGTTGAAGTGTTAAGATTTTAATTCAATGCGTTGGTAAAACTTGCTGATGTGAGGTTAAATGTTCAAGGTTAGAATTTTGAAAATAAGCGATGTTTACGGTTAAAATTTTAAAATAAGTTGATAATTTAAATAGTATTTTGAAAATTTTTTACTTTTTTTGTGTGGATATATTATAACTTTTGTTTTAAATTGTAGTTCTTTCAGTTGCCAAGGTAGTAAAAAAACGATCAACAAGCAATTGTTTGAGTTAGGAATTGATGCAACGGTCTATTGCGGACGTAATTTAGTATGTTGAATAGTAACCAGTTCGATTGAAATAGAAATATTATAAAGAATATCTTCAACGATAAGAATAAAGCAATAGAATAGTTTTTAAAAGAAAGAAAATATATGCTCAAAAAGCAGTGACGCTGCAAACACTCCGACGCCAAATTTTTGTTTACGCTTTTAAAGCGTAAACAAAATACAATAGATCTGTTCCCAGTCCGGTTGCCGTAAACTTATTGCATTGCATTCTGGTATCACTTAAGGGGTTATAGTGATTGTTTACCCATTTATTAAAAGCTTTTGGCTGTAAATTATTTTTAAATAATGTCTCTACTTTATTGCTCAAATGATTTAGAAGAAAATAAATTTGATGAAAATGTGTGTGCTAGTAATGAAAATTTAGGTTTAATTTTAAAAACAAAGAAATGTTTTTCCGAACAAATTACAGACACTATGACTGAAGATGACTTTTTAAAATCGAATATATCTGACCTACAGAACTTTTTATTAAAAAGATTAATTAATCAAACCGGAAATAAAGCAACTTTAGCAAAGAATGCTTACTATGCTAATTGCCTGAACGTGCAAGCTCAAGTGCAGAGTGCTCAGGATGAAGAAAATGAATTTAAAAATGACAAGTTGAATAAAAGAAAAACTTCATCAAAATTAACTGTAGACTCAAAATCCTTAACTTATGGTTGGGTTATTGGTCCGTCGCTATTCCCAGATGTAACATATGCAGAAGTTCAGTTATATTTAAACAAAAGAAATGCTAGAAAAGCTTTTCGAGGTGGCAAAAGTTTATTTAAATCAGAACATCTTTCCAATATTCGGTATCACAATATCAACTCTGACTCTAAGTATTGCTACATTGCAGCTTATTGTTTACCTGAACAAAAAAGCAATAATCCTGTTTATAATGTTTGGGTATTGATTAAAAAAAAGTCAGTTACAATAAAATCTGCAGATTGTGATTGTGCAGCTGGGTATGTTTATTAAAATTTGTTTCAAAGTAATATGTTTTTGCTAAATTAAATTTTTTGACAATTTTTTGGTTTTATGTCAGTCTGAATAACTAACTTTATTTTACTGATAAACAAATATTATTTGAAAATCTTTGTTATAGAGCCTAGTTTAAAGAAAGACTTATTTCTGCAAATATTTTGAAATTTTGAAACTTTTTATATTGATAGAAAGTTTTAATAATTTAATTATTAAATTTGTTTTTCCATTTGTTTTCTGCAATTTTTACTTTAAAAAAATATACTACTTTAATTTTAGAACCTCTGGTTGCTGTAAACATGTTGGTGCACCTTTATGGTATGTTGAACATAGTGTAAAGATTGGTGACAATAAAACATGTACATTGAAACCTCTCGAATAGCTCAAACCATCAAAAAAAGTTCAAAAACTCTATGGACCATCAATCCTAAGTGAAATTGAAACAATAAAACCTCTATTAAAAGATACCTTAGTGTTTACAAGAAAACAACTTTCAAATCATTTAAATTTTGATCCATGAGCCATAAATCAACGAGAAGTTTCCATGACAAAGGAAGATGTAGATTCTTTGGCACAGATAACTAATTATAATTGTGGATATGTCATGCTTATGCAAACAAAAAATGTTGTTCCTATACCTGATATTTCCAATGTTGCTCAAGAAATCGAAGTTAAAACCTCCTTGCATCCATCTCTCCCTAAAACACCTTATGAAGTTGTAACTTATTTACATTGTAAGGTTACAATTATTGATTACATTATTGTAAGGTTACATTATTGATGCAGTTAGCTACAAATTTTGACGAAATTTCTGAACTAGAATACTTAACAAGAAAGCAGTCCTGTAATAATGATTGGCATAAACACCGCAAAGGCAGAGTCACTGCATCAAAAGTTTATAGTGTTGTTTGTAAAGTAAATAATGATCTAGAAATATTATGTCCAGAAAAAATAACATCCATTATCATTGGCGTATTATGTAAGTCAAAAGGTTTTAAAACGAAAGCAACTTCCCGGGGATTACGTCATGAAAAAGATGTACTCGAAGCATACTTAAAAAAAAATTAAAAAAATCATAGATTTATGAAAGTGACTAGGTGTGGTTTATTTGTAAATAAAGATTTACCAAAAGTTAGTGCATCACTTGATTCCCTTGTTCATTGTGATTGTTGTACTGGATGTGTCGAGGTTAAATGTCCTTGGACTCATAGAGGGTTAACAATTCCAGAATATGCCGCTATCAAAGGCACGTGTTTAATATTTGAAAAAATACAATTGTACTTGATCCTCAACATTCTTATTATAGTCAAGTGCAGTGTCAAATGGCTTCAACCGCTTTTTCATATTGTGATTTTGTTGTTGGAACTTCGATAGACTTATATAGTTATCGTGTTCATTTTTTAATTGATTTTTGGCAAAGTTGTGTTAAAAAAATTGAATTTTTTTACAAAACTATTATCTTGCCTTATATGATAAACAAAGTGATTTCCAATACTGTAGAGTCTGTTTTGAATGAATTTTTGCTTAAAGTTTGTGACAATAATAAAATTGACGATGAAATTGATTTTTTTATTTCATAACATTTAAAATTACAAAAGGTCAAAATGTAAGCTAAAAATATTTTTTTAAATTACATTCATTTTAATTAGTTAGACATAAAATATTTTAATGTTTTAAAATGTCTTTTAATTTAAATATTGTTATGATTTTTGTAATCAACTAAAGGAGGTGCTAAATTAGTAATAGCTGCAATTATAATAAAGATATGGTCTAGCAAATCAATCATACTCAGCGGTAAAGGTGTTTGCAGCAATCGAAAGTCTTTTACGCGAGCGTGATTCACGCTCTACGTGAATTCTTGCTCGGGCTATCAGGGCAGTTTTAGAAGTTAACTTAATGGTAAACTTCCCTTTGCTTTTAAGAAATTGTGGTATTACTTATTTAACTTTCCTTGCAATTAAAAGATCACCGATATTGAATCCTTTATCCACCATTACAACATCTCCTTCATTTAATGTGTCGAGGTAACCTGATGTTTTGACAATATATCGATCTGAAGATGAACCTCCGTATGCTTGAGATATATAATTAATCATTCCGGAAGGTGCTATACCTATAGCTTTTTTTCCAAGTGTTTCGATTTTTGTAACTCGAATATGTTTGAGCTTGTGCTTTGGCAATACTTAGTCGTTCGCATTGACCTCTATACAGTCTAGTATTGAGACCACATTATCTCCAAAAGACTTAAAACATTCTGGGTAACAAGTTTTATTTTGCTCCCAAGTAACTGGCTGAATAAAAATCTTAAATTCAAGTGCTAAAAAAGGAATCCAGGTTCTTAGGGTGCGAGAAACAGTAGCTTTTGAAAGACCAAAACGATAAGATAAGTCTTCATGGCTACACCCCATTCGAATCTTCATTAAAGTCAAAAGCATAAGATCTTTACCATTTATTTGCTTCAATGGACCAAACATTTTCATGATGGTTGATTCGTTGTTTAGTGTGTTGTTTGAAGAAGAATCACGGTAGTTTGTGAGAAATGGAACTTTATGTTCAAGGCGCTTGTATAACCAATCATGCATTAAACCTGTTTGTATACCCGTCATACTTTTCAGTAATGTATAATTTTTACTTATTTTAGAATATCTTTGCGACTTTTTAATTTTTTCTTTAAACCAATGATTTCTTCATTAAGATTTTTTATTGCTTTATTTGCCGAGTCTAGTTGGTTAAATAAATTAAGACAATCATCTTGCTTTTTAGGTAAAAGTAAACAAATATCTTTTCGAAACATCCTGCAACGAACACTGCTTTCTGCATAAGTAACACAATGATTATAAAAATCATTAATCTCTGTAGCCCCTGTGCATACTTCTTGTTCGACTGTATCAAAATGAATAGTGCTGACAAAATGGGATGATGTATTGAGTTTTTTTAACTTTTTTTTTGGTGGCTCTCTTATAGTCGGCGGTTTACGTTTAACTCTATCATTTGTTTTGTTGTATCCTTGCATTTGTAAAGCTTTGAAAAACGCTTTTAGGACTCTCTGCTTAATTATGTTAGTGATACGAAATCCTAATCATTTAAAACAACATAGTAGTATTATAGTTAGAAAACTATAATTGTAGTATTATAGTTAGAAAACTGATAAGTGTGATTTCATCAAACCATCAAATGTGAAATCATGATTTCATCATGATTGACGAAGATTACAAATAATGAACATAGTCATTTAAAAATTAAAACTTTATAAAATTTATTCTGTATTTATTCATGAAACCTATACATTGCTACAATGTTTTAAAATCAAAACATTTTTATACAACTTTAATTAATATTTATTTATAAGTTTTTTATTTTAACATGTGTTATTATTCATTATGCTACATAATTTGTTTTCCTTATAATATGCTAAGCTTACTTTTCTTCATCGTTTCTCCGATAGTTACGGCATCCAAAAACAGCACAATAATCTCCATTAATCTTTTTTTAATAAAAGCTAACATTTGAGTTTGGTATTTAAACTTTTCATAAGAAGTAACAAAAGTTGTTTTTATCTCACCATTTGCTATAAAAGCACTGTTTTAAATTACCCCTTAGGAAGATCCAGAATGCATTGCGGCAAAAAGCATGCGGTTCCACTGGGAACAGATCTATTAATTTTTGTTTATTTTATGATAATTTATCTAATAATCTATCCAGTCGGAATCACGTGACTATATTGCGACACCAAAACTAACCATATTGAATTGGGGGAAAACAAACTATTCTTTTATACGCGAAGTACTTTTTAAAAAGCACTATGTCCTACAATTACTTTGAAACTTTATCAAAAGAAGCAGCAGAAAGATATCAGCGAAAAATAAATATTTTAGGTGATTTTACTTTATTTTTACATCTCTCTGTTTAATTAAAATAATGCATTAATTGCTGTTTAAATATAATTTTGGTTATTTTAGGATTAAGTAAATGTCCATACAAGTTTACAGCAGATTCTTGGAGTGAAGATCCAAGTCAGTGGCCTTCTTTGAGCTATCACAAACTTTATCACTACCTGATTAAAACTCCACGTAAGGGATTCTTATCTAATTTATATTTTAAAATTTTTATTATTTCAGTATTTCAGTAATGTTAGTAACATTAATTGCTAACATTTCAAAAACTGTTTGTTTTCTTTGCTTTGTAAAATACATTATGGATGTATTTACATGGATATATATTTTAAAAATGCTTTATATTATATATTATTGGAAAAAAGTAATGTATATACAAAATGCATATACATTTTTTTCAATGTTATTGTTTTTTAGGTATCTATTCTCCAGAAGCAATGGAAAACTATAAGGCATTAGAGGCTTGGAAATTCTTTCAAGATGGCTGGGTTCAAACTATTGTTCATTTGAAAGTATCTCAGGATATTACTATTTTGAAATGTGAGGTTCGACCTTCATATAGGACCACATCTCCTAACCATAAACCTTGGGTTGCTCTTGACTCTCTTGGTAATGTTTTAACTGCTCACTGTGACTGTATGGCTGGGTATGTCTCTTTTATATAAAATTAGTAAAAATAAAATTCAAAAATTCAATTATGGTTTTATAGTTTTTATCTATTTTTTTTAGTCTTGGCGAAACATGCTCACATGTTGCTGCAATGCTATATAAAATTGAAGCCGCTGTTCGTATTGGAATGACATCGAGCACACCAACTGACTTGCCTTGTCAATGGAATCAAAATTTTACAAAAAATATTGTTGGCTCCCCAGTTTCTCAAATCAACTTATACACTGATGCTGCAAAAGAAAAGCTTTCTAAAAAGAGAATGAGAAAAATGCCTATTTCTCCAACACCTCAAGAAAAAAATGGTTTTTTATCAGAAATACAATCAGTGCAGCCCAAAACGGATGCTCTTCATTTGTTTAAAGATTTTGATAAAGAATTTATTCAAATGGAATCTGTTTTCATACCAAAATTACCAACATCTTTAAGACAATTTTTTAATGAAAATTATAAATCATTTGATAATGAGCAACTGATATCTTATTTTGATGAGAAAAAAAAACAAATAAGTTTGACTTCTGACGTTATAGTTTATGTTGAAGAAGCAACACGGAATCAAGTGCTATGTGATTCTTGGTTTAGAGTAAGAGTTGGTCGAATAACTGGCTCCACTTTGCATCAAGTTTTTCATGCTAGAATTGAAATGCCACCTGTTTCATTAATTTTAAAGATTTGTGCAGAAAAAATTATACAGATTAAAAATCCTGCAATAAATTGGGGAAGAATAAATGAAATAAATGCATTGACTTTATATAAACAGATTCATTCTGACTCAAATGCAATAAGTAATTCAAAACCACTGTCAGATATTTTTATTCATCAAAATTTGAGAGTTGAAAGAATAGGACTTTGTATTGACTTTGAAAAACCATGGTATGCAGCATCTCCTGATGGTGCTGTTTGTTGTACTTGTTGTGGACCTAGAGTTTTAGAAATTAAATGTTCTTTTAGTTTAAAAGACAAGTCATTAAAAGAGGTCATAGTTAAAGATGCTTTTTGTGTTGGTGTAAACATGAATGGAAACTACTTTTTAAAACAAGAACACCAATATTTTTTCCAGGTTCAACTTGAAATGAGAGTTACTGGAGTCAGTTACTGTGACTTCATGGTGTGGACACCCAGTGAATTTGTTGTATTGCGCATTGAGCCTGACACCTCTTTCATTGAGAATGTATTAATTAAGTGTGATATTTTTTGGAATACTTTTATTTTGAGAGAGTTAGTAACAAGAGAAATAGAATCAGAAAGAAAATTACTCCCCTCTACATCAAATAATCCTATAAATAAAGATATACTTTTTTGTATTTGTAAATCTAAAAGTTTTCAAAGTGATGATACAATGGTTGGTTGTGATTCATGCGATAACTGGTTTCATCTTAAATGTTTATCTTTGAAATCACCACCTAAATCTACTGTATGGTATTGCAGTGACTGCAAATACAAAAAAAAGATCCTAAACACAAAAAAAGTAATTTATGTATTTTTAATTTTTAAATAGAATTATTAGTTTTTTAAACTATATATTACATTATGGAATTTTTTTTAGCCTTTTATACAATAATGGTGTACAGTTGAGAAATCAAAAAATTATTGGCTTGGTCACTTAAAAGAATATGTATCATCTTCGTGAGTTAAAAAAACGGCTATTTTCATAGCCACATTTTATTAAAAGCATATTAAGGCATACACTTTAAACTGATGCAGTCATAAATAAAATACTAATAGACAGTTAAGTTGTTTTGCCTTTGATATAAAAAACCCTTGTCTGTCAAAAAGAGGATATTCTTTGATGAAGGCATTGACTATAAAAGTCATAACAACCTTGGATTAAGCTAGGTTGTAGGGTACACGTTCGATACTTATTAGTGCTTATTAAAAGGGTAATTAGGATTTTTCCTCAAGATCTAACAAACAAGAGCGGGAGGGTGGTTTTTAAAATGAACTCTCAATTCCTTGTTTTATGGTTTTGATTTTTTAAACAGTACACTAAAAGGTTGTTTTTTTTTTTTTTATCAGTGTCTTGACAATTTTTTTTACTTTTAAGGCCTGATTACACTAAGAGTTAAAAAATCGTAACCCCTCTCTCTCTTTTTTTTTTTTTTATCATTTTTTGAAAATAATAATAAACGAGGAAGAAAATAAAATAAATAAGAGGGTATGGAGTAGAGAGCTGCATGGGGTTGGGTCTCACGGGGATGGGTTCAGTTTCTGCGGGATTCCCATGGGGATGGATTGTGAAATTGTGGGAACCCCGCGGATATGGAATGGATTTTTCAAAATATTAGTTAAAATGAAGGATCAAATTTTTATTTATTTTCACAAAAAATTTGTTTGTCTAATCTCATTATAACATAACAGTAAAAGTAATTTAAATTGTTAAGTGCTTTTTTGTCATAGTGATTGATTGATCTTCAGCCATATTGAGTCTTCAGCCATGTTGATATATTATTAAATAAATTGATTGGATATTGTTATTAATTATTATATATATTATCAAGGTGGTACTAGCCCAAGAAATTTCAAAAGTGTATAGTTTTACTATGTTTATAAGTTGTTTAGTGACAGAAAATCTTGAAAATCTGTTTCATTTTATTTCTTTTCTGTGTATTTTTAAATAAAATAACTTCTTTTGACTATATTTTGAGAAATTTTTTTATAAGCTATTAAACTCTATTAATTAAACTCTTAACTATATTTTAATAAATTTTTTATGCTATTTCATGGGAAGGGCCGATAAATGTTTGCAGGGATGGGTGGGGATGGAAGAAAATGCTTGCGGGGATGGGTGGGGATGGAAAGAGATGCTTGCGGGGATGGGTGGGGATGGCTTTGATATCTGCGGGGACGGGTGGGGATGGAACAAAGTCCTGTTCCCATGCAGCTCTCTAGTATCGAGGGCTTAATGCACTTTCAAAGAGTAGTGAGGTCGTAAAACTGTTACGAAGGTTGTGAAGAAAAACCAACCAAGCAGAACGCTTGAGTTAAATGAAGCATATAACGTTGGCATTAACGCCAAAAAATAATGTTTACAAAACAAACTTGTTTACGAACTGGGACGCGTCTAGCGTCCAATAAATATATAAAAGGGATGTAGATAGATAGTTATAGAGTAGAGAGTCAGTAGTTGTTAGGAAGGAAATAGAGATTGAGATAGAAATAGATGGAAGTTATATAGTGGTGTTTGAGGAACAATCATATTGTATTATTATTGTTATTATATGTAAATGTTGTATTAATATTATATTCTCAACCGATATCAAGTTCGTAGTTATCATTTATAAATATATATGTTATATATTAAATATAAGTTACCGAGTAACACCTTTGGAGTTTACCGCGTAACAAAGCGAACTGAATATTTTAATCTAACTTTATATATAACTAAAAGGTAGCTTCAGTTTGGTACAGAAGATTTTCTAGAAATTTTACCCAATTTTTCTGATTTTTTAACGGGAATCTGAATTTCCTTACTTTTCTCTAAACCGACAGACATCCTGCATTTTTTCCTTTAAACGTGTACGTTTTTGACACGGTAGAGAATTATTCTCAATTAAAAACCTCCCATTTTTAAAATTATAACCTACTTACAATAGTTCCTAGTAATCTTTAAAAGTAAACCAAAGAAAATTACCTGCAGTGCTGGAACTACCTAGGGGCCACTCATAAAATGTGTAAGCATGTATGGGGATAGGGGTTACCCAAGAGCGTACAGGTGTGTACAGCAAACGGTGGTGTTCAAGATGGCAAGTATGTACGCGGTTTGACTATCACTTATGAATGTTTTCTTAACCTGTTTTTTTCCTAACAAAAAGCAAAATAATTTTCATTTCATCTGTTAAGAACTGCTTGTTTTTTAGTTATGCACAGAAAAACTTAAAAAATTTTATTTTCTTATATATATATATTGAAATAGCATATAAGAAAAAACTATAGAATATATATATTTTTTGTTACTAATAATAATCCATTAAACTTGTAAAAAATTATCTATGCCAAGTAATACTTTAAATATGATTTGTGGCTATGAAAATAGCCGTTTAAAAAATAACTAAGATAAAAAGTGAGTTTTGTCGTAAACGATACTTTCCCCAAGGTTTGTCAGAGCAGCGCATACGGTTACTATTTTGTCACAATTAGAAAGAGTAAGTGACGTAGCTTCGTCAGAAATGTTTTTAATTGTTCGCAGTGGCAAAGTACCTTGAAGAATTGTGTAGCGATTTTTTAATAGTCCAATAACTCTTTCAATATGTATCCTAACCGATGATATATTACGAGATTTTTCTACATCTGAAGCAGAAAGTTGAGCTTTACCTTTCGTAAAAGCTGGGTTTATCAACAAAGAGCAGCTTCCAGCAGCAAAATCATCTTGCAATGTAAAACCTCTATCTGCTAAAATTTGATCACCTGGCATATGGTACTTGCTAGATGCAAATTCTGATTCACGTAAAATTTGATTATCTGAAGCTCTACCTCCGTAGCACTTTGAAATAAAATTGATGGCTCCAAGAGGTGTACATGATATAAGACATTTTATTGTGCAATGTTTTTTATATTGGCTGAAAAACTGTGCTCTTGCCATAAGGGATGATGGCGATTCCACAAAAACCTCAAAACAATCAATAATCGACGTTAATCTTGGAAATTTGTTCTTGAAAACTGGAGGAATTGTGTTATAAATATGATCCCTATCTTGCATTTTTATTAAATACTTTAATTTAACATACATTATATCAATCCATTTCCAAAAATTATCTAATGCAGTAGTTTTTTTAAAACCAAACATAAACGATAACATATCAATGTTAATGTTGTGTGTCAACTTTACAAAGCAAAATACTATTTGATCTGCTGAATCCAATATTTTAAGCAAATTTTCATCAGTTCCTTTGCACAGGAAACACAGCAGCTTTTCTAATACTGGTAGACTAAGACCTGTAACCATAGTGCATTTATCAGGTTGTGATCGAATTTTATTTATTCCCAGATTACAATTATTAAATTTTAGGGACATAAACTTTGACATGAATAAATCCCTTTCTAGGCGAAGATTATTTATTTCACTGTAAAGTTGTTGTCTCTCAGATCTAGTTACAGAGCTTACGCCATCAATATCTGCATACAAATTGAAAAGACTCTCAGAGGAATTTTTCCTCAATTGACAATCGGTGTCAATAAGAACACTTGTTTCTAAAAAATAGAAGAAAAAAGTATTAGTATTTACTTTTTACAAATATTTTATATAAAAGACTAAGATATAATTGAAGCTAAGATAAATACTTTTTCCGTAACTCTCATTGGAATCTTCAGTACTTAAAGGAATAGGAAATTCTGAAAAAAACAAAAACATTGTATTTATAAGGAATTTCTTAAAAAAGTAAAAAAAATATATGAATTGGTCATTTGAGAAACACTTCATATCCAAAATAAAAAAACTTTTCAGAAATCAAAAAAAACCCAGCTGATCCATAATCTAATATTTTTTGAATTTTTTTGTATGTTTCTTACAGGGGTGACTAAGTGGAGATGATTTGTTTTATGCATATTGGATGTGTGTGTGCCTTCACAAACAATTTAATGTTGAAATTAATTTTGGCCAAAAATTGACACGAGGTGTTTCTCAAAGGATTCATATATATTTAAAAAGAAAAAAAATCAATACCTTGTCTAAAAATATCATTAGAGCATTGTTCTAAATTACTCTTATTAAGAGTAGAAAACCAAAATTCTAAAAAGAAAAATCAAACTTTTTTAAATATGTAAGTACATGTATATAGATTTGAATATAATAACCAATCCCTGTTTAAAACCTTTGCTAAAACAATGTTCAAAAATATTTTATTTGCATTTAGGGTGATAAGTTCTGAAAAATATTAACACAAAATGTTTATAAATGAGTTTTACAATTGTGCAAAACAAAATACATAAAAAATTATTTGAAAAAAAAATTTTCAACTTAAGATTGAAATTTTCAACTTAAGATTAAGAACCTTTAGATTTAAAAAAAAATTTCATTATTCATTGGAAAATAAATTCTTGAGAATAATTTTTTATTAATTTATAATAAACATTACCAATGCAAAATACAAAAATTAGCTAATTTTTAATTTTATAGTATATGTATGCTCTACTCATATCTATTATAAAACTATTGGTAAAGCATTGTTTTATAGTAACTCTTTAAGGTATAGAAACACTAAAACCTGGGAAAGAAAAATCAAAATTTTAAGGAAAATAAAAGAATATATACATCTGAATACAATAATCAATACCTTCTGTAAGACTTTTGCTAGAGCATTGTTTTAAAAGATCTTCGTTACATGTAGAACTACTTAAACTTTTGCTGGAACTTTGTTCTAATTGTTCCTTATTTGATGTAGAAGGACAAAATTCTATATAAAAAAAATAATGTTTTTAAAAAATCATTATTATTTACCGTATTTTTTTTAAAACATAAGACATAAAGTTAAAATTAAAATCAAAACATTGTTTGTTTAAAATTAAAAACAATACCTTGTTTTTCAAAACTCTTGCTAGAACATTGTTCTAAAAAACTTTCTGTGTATGCAGAATCACTGATTTCTGAAAAATTGAATAAAATATTTTCAGAGTATTTTTTATTCATTTACATTACAGGTACAACACATTGTCATTCATTTAAAATATCAATAAAATTAACTAATTTACTTCATTATTAAATATTAATGACCTTTACTACATAAGCTCTTTTTTTCAATTACAAAATCAACTTTTTCTATGTTAGATTCATCAAAAAGTTTTAGTTTCTTACGTGCAGGAACAACCAAATCTGTTTAAAAAAAAACTATCAAAAACAAAACTAAAACATAGCATTTCAAAATAACAAATGAGAGTATTACTAAAAATGATTTGATATATAAAAATAATTTTTACTTTGTCTATTTGTTCTTCTATTGACTCTATTAATTCTACTAATGTTAATTTTTCTTTGAGGGGAACTTAGTTTTTCAGTATCAAAGATTGAAGGAATTGAGTCTCGACGTTTTTCAAAAAGTTCTCTTTTACCTAAACAATTGTAAATATTGTGGTATAAAAAGTACTGATATTTGTATAAGTATTTATCAAAATTTATTTAAGATGCAAAGTAAAAGTAACCCACCAGTAATAAAATGTGCCGAACAAACATAAACATTAGAAGACTTAGGAGACCACTGCTTCCTACATGCATTATTATCTGCAGCACGATTTATCGCATTTAGCCACTTTCTTCGAAGTACTTCATCTTGAGGAAGACTATAAAACTTAAGTTCATGATTTTTTTTAATACTGTTAGTGCAACCAACAATACAACAACTTTTTGGCATTTTTAAAAAAAAGTACTCAACAAACCGCTATGGATTTTTTAGTTTGTTTTCCCCCAAATAAAGATGGTTAATTTAAAAAAAAAAAATTTTTAAACGGTGTGACGTCACGCCGACTAGATGAATAAGTCGGATCTGTATAATTGCGGAAATATGATATCGTAATTGCCTTTGTTTATAAATTAAATATAAATTACAAAACTTTTTAATCGTTTTTACAAAACGGATAGGAAGAAATCTTTCTGATACTCAAAGCCATGCTAAAGCTGCTAAAAGTGCAGCAGCAAAAACAAACAATAGAGAGACTTTATAAAATATGGGATTTATAACTATAACAAAAACAAAAGAAAATGCCTTTTCTCTCAACAATTAATTAAGCTTTTTAATAAGTTACAATGATATATTATATAAACTAGATGTTTAACTTCGATGCGAAAAGTGAAGCCGCTTTTTGCTCTTTTTACAAATGGCGTATTATATTTGTAAACTAATATTTTTAACTTTTCTTTTCTTAAATGAAGTAAATATATTTTAAATTTAAATACTATTTATGTAAAAATGTTAAGCGGAAATTAGAATACTTGTAAAATAATAATTTATTGTTCCTTAGTTTATTTTCGATTAAAAAAGGATTAAATTTTGAATTTGAAAAGTAAAACGACAGAGGCTTTTGAAGCATTTTAATGAATTAAAATACTTTTTAATAAACATAGGCTCATAAAAAAAGTATTTTATAAATACTAAAACTTTTTTTTGAATTATCTTTAATTTATAAGGAATTTTTGATTTGCATTTTTAACTTTTATTCCACACTTCGGCTTCAGCTTTTGCCCTTTTTATAAATGGCGGGCTATTGTTATAAGCAAAAAAAAGCGGCTTCATTTTTTTTCCAATAAAATCCCGCAAGTTAGACATCTATTTTATATAATATATCATTGGTAAGTTAACTTTTATCCGTTTTTTTCTTTCATCCAACAACCCGGTGGGCACAGGACGTAAAAAAGACGTCTTTTAAACGTCTATTGAACGTTTTGGACGTTCTTTGAACGTTCAAAAGACGTCTTATTTAGGTCCTGTGCCCACTGGGAACCTTTGGTATTATAACCATGGTTGTTATTGCTAACTTTTTCCCTTTTTCAACAACTGAGCTACTCAATTTAGGTTCAAATTTTGTACCAATGCAGAAAAAAATCCTTATATGGATATTATAACTAATATCGAAACTTGCGCTTTACAACTTGAAAAACTTAAAAAACCAACACAGGCAGAAACTCTACGACAAAACTGTTCACAAATTTTAATAAATTCACTAAAATTAAAATTAAAAGATAATATAACTAAGCAACAGCGTCTTTCCATTAACAAATTAAAAAACAATTCTAATATTAAGATATACCCTTTCGATAAAGGCACAGGTTTCGCATTATTAAACCAAAATGATGCATCTCTCAAATTAGAAGAACAAATGAAAAATAGCAAAATTATTGATTATGATCCAACATTGTTAAAATTATTCAACCGACTCTGAACAAAAATAAAAGTAGACTTATGAATTCTAATAGTTTTGTAAATGAAGCTAAGCAATGGCTAAGCAATTGCTCTCAAAAACACCTTCAAAAAGAAATTGATTTTCTAATAGACATATTTGTTGAAAATGGCCACGACAAGAACATTCTAAATAATATTACTATAGACTATTTAAAAAACGGTTCAAAAAACACCACATGTCAACCATTAGATACCCAATCCTTTAAAAAACTACCTTGGATACCAATACACGAGTTCAAGCGAACTTCTGCCATTATTAATATCGCGCATGAAAAAGTCCTGGAACGAATTTAGAAGGGTAAATATTTATTTTGTCAGTTGCGAATTAGTAATAAAATATAAGATGAAAGTTAACTGTGCTGTTATAGGATGTACCAATAGTTCCTATAAGCTAGAAAAGTTGAAAGATAAAACGTGTTTTCAACACGAAGGGAAGATACTCTCCGAGAGTGGATGTGAGGCACCATTTCGAATGTATTGTTTCCCTAGTTTTAAAAGAAATAGCATAAAAAAAGAACAATGGATTAGTCAGCTTAGACGAGAAGGAAATAAAAAAGGAAGTGCATGGAAACCAGGAACTGCAGATAGAGTATGCTCTGATCATTTTGTTGATAAAATTCCAACTGTTATGAACCCTAATCCAACAATAAATATGGGTTTTTATCAACCTGAACAAAAAAAACCTAGAAGAACTTTAATGAAGCACCCAATCACTTCTTTACCATGTTGTAGAACCTTTGTTGACTGAAAAAAGTATTGTCACAGAGTTTTCAAGTCTTAGTTTTAATGCTGATGTTTTATCACCTATATTATCAGACCATACGTATTCATTGAGCTTACCACAACTTAACTATTGTACTTCATGTGAATACAAATCTTCACTTATCACCTCTTATGTTAGTAAGGTAAATAGCCTTACTAATCAATTAAAAAAGTCAAAAATAAAACAAACAGTCAAGCTTAAACAAAAATTCTCTTGGAGATTAGTTAACAATGATAAAAGAATGAACTTTTATACTGGTATATCTTCGATTGCTATTTTTAATGTTATTTTTGGTTTGTTAAAACCATTTTTACCCTCCATTCGTTATTGGAGAGGCCCAAAACATTCACGTAGCAAAGTTAAACAACTAAAATCTATATCTAAATGTAAACTGTTATCACACAAAGAAGAATTTTTAATGACACTTATGAGGTTGCGCTTAGGTTTATTAAATGAAGATATTGCTGATCGTTTTGACATTTCAAAAGCTTTGTGTTTTAATATATTTACCACTTTTATTAGAATTATTGCTTATATTCTCGGAAATGCTATTATTGTTTGGCTCCCAAGTGAAGTCATAAAAAAAACTTACCAGAGTCCTTTGTGAAAGCAAAGCATCACAAGTGTAGAGTGATTCTTGATTGTTTTGAAATATTTATTGAACGTCCAAAGTCCCTTTACAACCAAGCAGTGACTTGGTCTGATTACAAGCACCACAACACTGTCAAGGTATTAATTGGTATAGCACCAAATGGGTACATAACGTTTCTATCTAAATGTTACGGTGGAAGAGCATCAGATAAATTTATTACAAGTGACAGTGGTTTTTACAATCTGTTGGAAAGAGGCGACGAGGTGATGGCAGACAGAGGATTTCAAATAAGAGAAGAACTATTATTCTGTTATTGCAGTTTATCAGTTCCACCAGGTGCAAGAGTAAAGAGTCAAATGACTGCAACTGAATGCAAGAAGACTACTGATGTTGCGAACTTAAGAATTCACATTGAAAGGGCCATAAACCGAATAAAAACTTTTCGAAGCTTAAAAAATGTATTACCCATTTCTATGCTTCATCATATGGATGATATTATTTTATCGTGTGCAGCTTTATGCAATTTAAAGCCTGCTTTAATAAAAAAATAATTCAAGCTTAAAAGTTTAAAACATAATTTTTAATTTAGTATTAGTCACGCGTGCTTAATACAAGGGGGTGGGGAAATTTTAGTCCAGATCTAATAAACAGGGGGATCTTAATTAAAGGTCAGATAGCAATTTTTTTGTTTTACACAACACATATGATTTTTTTATAGATTGACAATTTTTTAAATCTGATTACACTGAAAGTTTTATTTTTTATCTGTGAATGATATTATATTTTCCATTTTTTAAGGCCGGTTTACACTGAATATTTTTCTTATTTTTGACATTTCAACATTTTTGACATTTCAGCAAGTAAAAATTAATAAGATTTGTGGGTAGGAAAATTTTCTGAAAATTATTAAAAGCCCCTCTACAATAACTCTTGAGTCTTGATTGAGATTTTTGTTAAATTTTCCCATCCACTTTTTAATAAAACCCTCCAGTTTGTTAGATCTGGACTAAAATTCCCACCCACACTTTAATTCCCTCCCCTTGTATTAAGGACTCAATAGTAAGCACGTGAGAGTATTAAAATTGTAAATTTTTATAATTACTTGTAAGGGATGCCGGACACCACCGTGCACTTTTAATGAATATATATGTTTCACACTACTACTGCTTTTTATTATTATAAATAGCTTGAATAACCATTTTGATTTTCAGTATTTTCTTTACCTAAATATTTGTACACCATTATTTGGATCTTATAATAAGACAATAAGTTATTGTTTCTTTTTCTAAACTCAATAAAAATACCAATTTAAATATAAGAAGGATTTTATAATTAAAAAAAAAGATTTTACAATTTTGTTCCAATCAGTTAATAGAAAAATCTACAAAGACAGTTTTTAAATAATGATCGTTGTAGTATTTAAAAAAATCAACTTTCATACTCAACCAACTAGCTTCATCAAATGCAACTTTATCAATTTTATACCCATGAGCTGTCCATACCATAAAATAACAATTGTTCATCTTAGCAGTTCCCATTTGAACCTGACATTGAGTATAATATCTATGTTTTTTATTAATGACAAACTTGTTATTTAAATTTTTTTTAACATAAGGAAGAGATATATTTGGATCTTGTGGTGTTGTATGGTTAATTGAAAATGGGCATTTTATTTCTAAACAAGCTGGTGGGCAACACGAGCATCTGATTACTCTATCAGGGCTTCCACCTATATAGGGCATTTCAACATCTAAAAATAATCCGCATTCATTTACAGTTAAATTTTGATGAAGAGATTTCATCACTTCAAAAAACTGCTTTGCTGCTTCTATTTGCTCTCCCATACTTTAATGCAGGTATATCTGGGTTCACAAATGTTAGCCCTGAAATACTTTGGTGTAATGACCACATATCAACTTTAATGCCCATGTTAATTTTTTCAATTTTTTTTAGAACATCATGAGCTTTTGAAGCAGTTATAACTCGCTTTCAAAAATTAAACCAAAGCTCATTTGTGCTTTGACCTACAGTCATATGCTCTATATCAGTAACAATTATTTGAGTCATATTTGTTTTCATGTTTTCACTGAAGGAAAATTTATTGTCTGACATAACAATAATGGCTATTTCAGCAGAGTTAAATAATAAATAATTGTGTATATCAGGATATAATAATATTGGCCAACAAGTTAGGCCCTCGTCTTCTGATAACCAGCCATTACTGAGCTTAAAAGGATCAGGTAATTCAACACCGTTAATAAAAAGTTTTTTTTGTACTCAGTATTTATATCATGTTCTTCAGCTGTTTTAATAGGCATAACATTATTTTCCATTGCACAATATACTCGAGCTGCAAGAATTTCTTTCTTTCCAGATATCTTCAAGCCACGAAGACGTAAATAAGACTTCAATTCTTCAACTTTCATACTACATACTATATCATAATCCATTTTGATCTATATATGTTTTATATTTGTTTAAAAGATTATTGGCTTAGTTTATGTTGTTTGTTTATACTTCGTTTACTCAAGAATTAAAAGCTGACTTGATTTATTTCCCTCATAAACTCGATCCAGTTTTTTTTTAAATTCTCCGTAACGCGGCTTGAATTGGTGTATTGATTGGTTGCACCCCAAAACATTATCTGTAGCACCAGAATATCGAACTCGGAAAATCAGAGAGTCACTCGAAATAAGCAAAGCTAGGGTTCGAGAGGAGTTGAGAAATGGTGATGTGGTTCTCAATCGGGATGACGGTGATAACGTGACAATTATAACCTGGGGGCCATTTTTTAATAAAATCTGCTGACGTCAGTTATTTGAGAAAGTTTTTTGTATTATATTTTGGCTTTTTAGTGTTATCTTTTTACTATAACGATTTCTTTGTAACTATTTTATTTATTATACCTGATGACGCTGATCACGATAGATCAGCGAAATATCGAAATAAATATATATTATTAAAAAAATATATATATATTTAAAAAAAAGTTTATACGCAGCCGTATTTATTGAATTCTACCCATACTTTAACGTATAACAAGGAAATTACTTTCAAAAATTATATAGTTATTGTATTCAATTAACTATAGTTGTTATATAAAATCATGTTTGGAGGTGAAACAACACTCGTGATGGAAAAAGTAAATGGAAACTTTCTTGTCAGGTCTTGGTGGGATTGGTTGCTACAATTCCGTTATTGCATTTCACTTGGAAGATGTAAACCACTGTCAGCAAGAGGGCTCCAGAATAAGTGCCTATTATTTTTCTCTGTAGTCTCAAAATGAGTTCATTAGAGAATGTGGCGGTGTTAATTGAAGTGCAGCTATCGATGAAATCTAGAATTTATCTACTTCGGTCTCATCGTTGGTGGTACCCACTTCAATAATCTTGTTATTTATTTTGTTTCTCTATGAGAGAGAAACTAATTGCTGACAAACCAAAATAACGATTATTGTGTCAAAGATTTTGAGAAGAATAAAAGAGTCGATATAGCGGAGCTTATCACTGATGTGATTGACAGACTAAATTTGAATATTCAAAACTGTCTGTTTTTTACATTTTTTTACATTTTTAATGACATAATATGTGATACCAGAATCTACTTTATGTTGAATTTTAACAAATTAACTTTGAAAAAAATAGCTTTTTGCGATTACTTCAAAGTTTAAAAAAATGACTTAGGCCACTTTTGCTTTATGCTATTGAAACAGTAGGTTAGTTTCAAGGTAGATTAAAATTACCTGCAAACTAAAGAGTAACCTTAAAAAAGCATTAATTCTAATTTTTCAAAACAAAAATAAAAACAAAAAAGCAATAACAACAAGACTATAGAGTTGTTATACTACAGTATAACATAATAATGAAACAATTAATAAATACACTGATAATAAGTTACTTTTGATTATTTGTTTATTTTATTTGAAAAAAAACTTTTGTATACTTATTAGACACTAAATAATCGGTATCGTTCAAGTCAAAATTGTGTGGTATCGTTTATATATTAATGTTGGTACCATCAGTATTGGTTCAATACCACACAAAATGTAAAATAATAAAAAGAATGGTATGGTATCAAATGGTTGTATAATCTCAATGAGACAAAAAAAATAAAAATAATAAAAATAAGACTTTTTGAATTTATTATCAACAAAATACAACTAATGCTGTTGAGAGGTTTAGTTAATGTTTGTTTAACCATCTATGAAGCTTTGGCTATCGTCCATTCATTGGTTTTTCCTTTGTTGTACTTTTGTTGGTATTTGAGGATTTTCTTCTATAAATATTGTCAAAGTCTTTGGCAATATTTCACTTTCTGGTTGCATGGACCATTTTTTGACATAACTTGGTGACAAATAATTTTTAAATAATTTAATCATCGACATAAAAAAGATGCACACAAAAAATGGATTAAGATAATGACCTAGAGCAACTATGAGTAGTTTACGGCCTTTGTCGGGGAATTTAGTTTTGATAGTAGAGAAAATCTTGAAGGACTTATGTCCTTCAAGATTGATTGCTTCCCTGAGTATGATGATTGTTTTTTTCTTTTTCAATGAAGTTAATAGGTCCTGTCACTTCCACAGTGACATGTCAATTCGGATCTCTGTGTCAGACGATAAAAACTGTTAATTCTTGAACTGACTTTAGCACTGATACAATAGCATCAAAAAGTAGAAACTGTTTATCTGTAGGTACGGTTTACTTCCAATCATTACCTACTGTGTCACATAAGTATATGAGTGGGACCTTCAGTTAAAGCAAACGTCCAACACATCATAATGACAGTTCCATTTCATGGTTACCGTGAAGGGTATTTTGAGGTAATTCACATCTAACGTGGAACAAGCATTTTTCAACAAGCACTGAAGTCTGTTGATTTTCAAAGTCTGGTAGTGAGTGAGCTGGCTTAACAAAAAGCATCTTTCAGTTCCTGAGTACCCTCAACTGTCCTTTTTAGTGTTGTGTTTGTGATCACTGAAAGTCATTTTCTTTAGTCATTAAAAACAAACTGTTATTTAGAGCACATGCCATACTTGATGCTTGATCAACAGAACGCAATTAATTATATATTTTTTTTAAAGTGTATTACATTTTGAATAGGCATACTTCCAAATATGAATTTCTTTTAAACAAAGTCTGAGATGTAATGTAATGTCATGAGTATGTATCGCTCATTTGCCCTTTATGTCCAGTGGTTATGGTAACATGATTATGGTAGTTATAACATGATTATGTAGTTATGGTAACATGATTATGGTCTATGAGTTCTTTTTCGATAACTTCATGCATAACTCTCTTTAGTGTAAAGTTGAGAGTCTAATTTTTAAGAAAGTCATTAAATGTTTTATTGTGTCATTTGGTCATATTTTGTTCATAAACCTCATAAAATTTTAAGAATAAGCAAAACTGAATAGCAAGCACTCTGTAGTGATCAAGTTTTACACAGTCCAGATTCTACTGAAAATACAAAATACAATTTAATAAAAAATTAAAAGTTTTTATTGTTTTTACTATAATTTTTATTTTATCTTTTATTAAAATCAACTATGAGCATGGCCGCTCCAAACTCAATCGGAATCAGGGGCACTTACATCTAAAAAATGGACCATTACTTTTTCTTAGTTTTATTATTGATTTAAATGTTTCACTTAAATTTTCTACTGCTTATCCTTTGCAGATGATACCAGTTTGCTCCTTATTAACAAATCGCTCAAAAAACTTAAAAAAAAAAAAATGAATCACAATCTAGCCAATATTGCTCAATGGCTCTGCTCCAATAAATTATCTATGAACTCTGAAAAAAGGGAAATTATTAAATGTAAATCTGTTCAAACAAAAATTAATAGGCAATAAAATTTCAGGTTAAGTGGGCAGAAATCAAATATAGTTAACTCTATTAGGTATCTTGTAATCAAAATACATTTATCTTTTGCATTTCAAGTCGTCTTGAAGACTTAGCACTGAAATTAGGCAGATTAAGCAGCGTGTTAGCGAAAATCCATTATTATGTTAATCATGAAACTTTGCTTATTATATATACAATATTTTTCACTCTCATCTCACATATACTTGTCAAATTTGGAGACAATCAAAACAGCTTGATTTTTTTAGACCAACTCATCTCCAAAATAAAACACTAAAATTAATTTTTTTCCCACATATAAATTCATATTGTAACATACTCTTAAATCCTTAAATTGTGTGATCTTATTCAACCATCAAATTCAAATATCAAATTTGTGTGAACTAAAATCATAGTAACCCACCTTGTACATTAATTAACTTTTTTTATGATAAGGAAAATTGTAATTATCTTACTACAATCTGCTTGCAACTTTAAGTTATCTGTACCTAAATATCAAACTGTTTATTATGGCTGTGATTTCATACAACATAAAAGCATAAAAACATGGAACAGTCTCTCTTCCCAGCTAAAATCTATTAAATCTTTCTCATAATTTAAAACTTCTCTCTTTAAATATTTTTTTATATTTTTTTAGTTGTTATTGATGTTGTTGTTTTTGTTGTTGTTAATAAATGCTATTGGTTTGCAATTCTGTTTATTTGTTATAGTTATGTAATAGTTTTAAAATATAATTCATAAATAATTTTTAAAAATATATTTTATGTGCACATTTAAAAAAATTATTTTTAAGTTTCAGATAAAGGAGGTTTAAACATTAGTCAGTCATATAATTATCTTATAGTGAAAAATGGATAATGAATTAAATTCACCATCTGAATTGGGAGAGAGTATTAGTTATCCATCAACTGAAGAGAAGTTTATATTTTTTTACAATTTTAATGGTTATCAAAATAAATTGATGGTTAATGTAAAAATACCTTTAAAATCTGTTTACGAATTTGGATATCGTATTATTGAATCCCATTCTATACCCTGTTATTTAGAAGAAGGTAAAGGTTTTGTAAATTACTATTTGTTTTGGTTTATTAAAAATTTAAGTATTAAAAATTTAATCAAAAACTCTAAATTTTTTTTTACCCTAAATGATAAAAATGAGTTTGTAAATAAGGTCAGTTGTTGTATCTGGACCATGATTTTACAATGTGAGCATGAGGTTGAGGCTCACATTGTAAAATCATGGTCCAAATACAACAACTGACCTTATTTACAAACTTATTTTTATCACTTAAAAAAAATTGATGGCTCTGGAGCAATCAACAGGTTATTTTACCATCTAAAAGATTTTTCATTTATAAAATATGCAAGCCTAAATTATATAATAATAAAATTTAATGTTTTTAAATATTTCTAATTAAGGAAAAAGAAAAGAAAAGACTTTTAGTCCAGTTACCCCATGTAATTAAGGCATCTGGATTATGAGGGTCTCTGTTTCACACAAACTGTTGTTATTTGAGTTAAAGTAAATAGGCATATTGGCAAACAAACAACAAGTTGTTTAAACCATACAGAAGTCGAGTTATGACTGATGTATGAGAACTCCTACACAATGTTTTGGAATATGAGAAATTAAATAGAAATACAAATTTTTTTGCCAATCTGGTTTTTTATGTGTCACAGCAAAACAAGATTATCATATTTTAAAGTCATTTCAGGTTTTCCATCAAAATTTATCTTTGTTTTTTCCTAAAACTTCAAAGAAAGCCTTATCATTCTTAGCGTCTTTGATGGCTTCTTCCAAATGTTTAAAGTAAAATATTAGAATTTCAACATGAATTATCTCTGATTTTGATGAAATTTGTTGGCTTAGTTCAGTGGTTGGCTAACTTTTTAGCAAAAGAGCTAAATATGAGCATTGCAACAATTAAAAAAAAAAAAAAGGGAGCCAAATCTGATTGTTAAGTAAACTTTTATTACACACTTCTATTACATAAATTTCATTCTTAAAAATATTTATTAATGCGAACAATGTGCTTGCATTTTTATCATTGACAAATGCTAAAGTTGGTCTGCTGTTTTTAAATTCCTGAAACCTGCTGAGAAATGCTTCCCTCATTTAAAATTATTGTTTTAAAATAGTGTTTATCAATAGGGGAATTATTTTCTTGACAATGCTTCAGCAGGCTTGGAAAGTGAAACAATGTTTCCTTTTCAAAATCCTGGACAAAAATGGATAATTTGTTTTCGAATGTTATTACTTCTTCTAACATTGAAAAAATTAAGTTTCCTTTTCCTTGTAGTTTACGATTAAGCTGATTTAGATGAGACATAACGTCTACCATGAATTAAAAGTTTTGGATCCACTGTTTGTCTGTTAGTTCTGGAAATTGAATGCCCTTCTCAAGGAGAAATGCTTTAATTTCCAGAAAAAAAAACGCGAAATGTTTTAAAACGTTCCTTCTTGATAACCAATGTGTCTTTGTCATGAAGCAGAAGATCGGCATATTCATTTTCCATCTCAAATAAAAATTCTTTGAATTGGCGATGATTAAGAGCTTTGGCTAAAATTAAAATGGATTTAATAATTGTAATCACTAATTCCATAACTTTACAAATTTCATCCAAAAATGTTTGCGCACAATGCGCTTCTTGGTGAATGATACAATGGTAAACTAGTATCTCATGATTTATTTTTTCTTTTAAAATAGCAACAAACCCTTTTCTTATGCCAGTCATACTTTTGGCCCCATCTGTCGAAATTGACACAATTTTATTGAGGGGAATATGATGTTCATTCATACACTTAATTACAGCATTTGAGATGTCTTCTCTACATGTCTGACCATTGAGTAGCAATAATCCTAAAAGTTCTTCTTTAGGGCCCGAATGAGATATAAATCTTAAAAAAAGTGAAACTTGCGCTGTATCATTTATGTCACAAAACTCGTCAACTGCTATTGACAAAGCTGAAATCAATTTCAGATCTTCGATATGCTGGGTGGTTATATTCTAACATATTTTAAATGTTCTATCTTTAATGGTTTTGGCAGACAATGGTACCACTTTAATTTTTTCAGAATATCTGCTTTGTTCTTAAATTTTCAAAATAGCTCTTCAGATGCATTTATAAAACAATTTTTTATGTATTCGCCATCTGTGTACAGTCTCTCTTAGCAATCTCATGGCTAAAAACAAAACTTTCCATATTAATATTGTCAGAAGATTGCATCCAGTTATTCAACACAGAAGTTGACAACTTTTGACTCTTCTAAAGTTCCTCAATTACTTTCTTCCTTGCATCACCGGTAGGGTATTTAGTGCTGCATGACACATGCTTTCTTGTAAAGTGTCTCTCTAAATTTGACTTCTTGTTATGCGCGAATTTCTCCTTACAAATAAAACATGTCGGAAGTCCATTAAAGTTTTGAATAAACGCAAAATTCTTGGTCCACTCAACTTTAAAGTCGCGGTTTTCATCTTCAGTTTTTCTTTGCTTTTTTTTTGGTAGCCATGTTAATTGGGGTGTCTATTAAAATAATATTATTTTGTTTACAAAATAATATTGCTTAAAATCACACAGTTATTTATAACAGAAAAACTGTAAAAATGTACATTCAAGAAGAAAATTGAAATTGTAATGTGGTGTTTAACAATAAGTAGCAATGGTTATAGAAAAAATGTTTGAAATATATTTGCGGGTAAATATCCAAATAAGTGTATTCTATGTAAGACGAACTATTCATTTAAAAAAAAAAAAAATAACAGAAGGTTGTATTCAAAGTTCACATAAGAAAAGGACAAAAGTTGTTCAGTTTTTAACAAAAGACATGGAATTTATTGTGTTACATTGAAGAATATCGCAGCTTCATTGATGAAGTGCAATATTTCGATGTATCCTACAGTTGCAAATTTTTATGGAATTTCCCTCCATTTCTATTAAAATTTATTATAATAAATTTAGAAATTGCAAATCCAGTAATAAAGATTTTAAATTCTAACTATTTGTGACTTTATTTAAAATAAAATCATAGGATTACTGTGATTTTATAAATAATGCTTACTTTTAATATTCATCACACATAAAATGAAAAATGTGCATAAAACCCGCAAGATATTAGTTCAATTTTCTACAAATCAATATTATATCAAAAGATTATTGTCAATAAAGCTTTAAGTATTTATGATAACCATTTCAGAAAAATATTGTCTAATAAGTGATAATTGTTTTGACAAATATTTTTTTTTAATTTTATAAAAAAGTTTCCACAGCGACCTATGATATCTCTATCCCTTTTTAACTAATTTATTGACATTTTTTATTTTAACAGTATACATAAGGCAATTGTACGTGCCTATGTCAAGACGTATGTATACTTGAAAATGAAAGAGCCCTGTATATAGCAGGTGTAATAAAATTGTACAAAATACCTGTAAGATGTACAGCTAGATTTAAAAATACAACAACTTTTTAATAAGAAAGGACAATGGTAGACATGGTAAATATGACAAAACTGTTCACACTGCAAATGCTGGTCTGCTTAAGGTACCTTTATATCACACAGGAGTATTCCGAAAACATACGAACAATTTCAGCCAGTAGCTCGTACATGGTTTGTGTTTACGTTTACAAAAACTAATAAAATTAAACTCAATGTTTTTTCCGTATTTTTACAACATAATGTCCTCAATTTATAGAAGAATTTTAATTCATCAAAATAAGATGTAACTTTTTTCTTACCAAGTTTTTTTTAAATGAAAATATGATTACGCTTTCCGTGGATATTTGTGCGGGAGCTGCACTTAAGGAGCCAAAGAGCTGCATGCGGCTCCAGAGCTGCACTTTGCCGACCACTGGCTTAGTTAATATAAATAAGAAAAACAAAAACTGAATATTTCACTTTTTTTTTTTTGCATCTGTTTGATGCCTAGGTCATACATCTCAGATTTTGCTGATTTTTATACAGTTGAGAGTGCTTAGTAGATTAAAAATTCCGTGAAAATCTTTTTATTTCAGGATCATCTCCAAGATGATCCTAAAATATGACCATTTTACTTATTTTAGCAGGTATTGGCCTGGCCCCTCGTGTCCCCTCAGAATTGCAATATTTATTGAGAAGTTTCAAACCACATAACTTTAAAAAAATGCTGATTATTTTTTGACTAAAAATTTGTAAATGATTATTTTTGGGTGTGAGGAATCCAATAAAATGATCAAAAGTGTAAAAAATTACTATTAAGTACTGTAATTATAAATTTAAACAATTTTTATGTTTTGATGAACATGGATGTTAAAATTGTATCCAGGGCCTAAGATAGAGGAGGGGATTAGGACATGTGTCCTATATTTTTGTAGTAGAACTGTGCAATAGATTTTTTACTACCTTCCAGACAAACTGGAGCTCTGAAACTTTCAGCATTTGTGTAGTCCTAATAAATGTTTGTTAAAATTGTTACCAGGGTAGATGACCAGAGGACCCATGGAGCTGGTGCACCGAGAGCCATGTCCCACTTATTTTCTTAAAAAAATTTTTTTTTCCATTTTTAACAAAATAAAAATAATTTTAATTTGTTAAAATTTTTTTTTGGCTTATACTTCTATTTGGTTTTTGGTCATTCAATATTCAGTGATGATTTTGTTTTAAGAGGGTACAGTAAATTCTGGTTAACACTAAGCTCCAAGAGACCAAGGAAAACAATTTGTCTAAACAAATGTTCTACTAATGCAAAGTAAAACAATTGTTATTGCTATTAAGGGACTATAGAAAACAGTTCGAGTTAACCGGTGTTTAAATTATTAGGATTCAGCTGTACATATTAATATTAACATTTTAGAATTAGAAAATATTAATTGAAATAATTGATTTTAAAAGGTGATAAATTTCTTTTTTATTGATGTATTTTTTTATGATTTATTTTTATTGAATGTTATGACAGGATGTTTTTTTTTTAATTGTTAATTTTAGTTAATTTAATAACTTGCTGTTAACATTTTAATTCAAAAAGTTTTAAATTATACAATGTAAAATTCAGCTAAAATCATTATTTTAGATAGATGACTGTTTTTAATCCATATAAAATCAAAATTCTTATAAACGTATGAATTAATTTTTTTATTTCTTAAGACATTAAGATCATTGAATATAGAATGATCAAAAACCAAATGAAACAAGTATAAACCAAAATAATTTTTGAAAACAATATTTTCAAAGTTATCTTTACTTTGTTAAAAATAAAAAAATCTAATTTTTTTTGCAAAAAATAAATGGGACATGGCCCCGGGTGCCCCAGCCCCATGGAACCATGTTTTGAAAACAGTTTTAACACATGTTCATTAGGACTACACAAATGCTGAAAGTTTCAGGGCTCCAGTTTGTTGGTAAGGTAATGAAAAATCTATTGCAAGATTCTACTACAAAAAGTGGGGCACATGCCCTAGCCCTCTTTCCTAGTGTTTTGGGCCCTGGATACAATTTAAACATGCATGTTCATCAGTACTTCAGAAATGCTAAAAGTTTCAGAGCTCCAGCTAGTCTGGAAGGTAAAAAGTCAATATCAATATTCTGCTACAAAAAAGTGGGGACCATGCCCCATTATCCATATATGGAAATCCATATACTTGTAGATCAAACTTCTTATATTTTCTGAAAGATCAATGAATATAGAATGATGTGTAGGTTTTTTTTTGATATTAAGACTACATCAGTTTCTTGAGCATCCAAATCAAATTATACAAAAAATAAAACAAAAAACAGTCTATAAAAACAAAGTATACAAAAAATTACTTAAATTTATTTAAATTGATAATTACAAGTACTTAATAATAGTTTTTTTTATTTCTGATCATTTTATTGGATTCTTTACCCTAGAAGATAGTCAGATACAAATTATTAAGTAAAAAGACCAAAAATTGTGTGATCTAAAACTTCTAAATAATTGTTGTGATTCTGAGCGAACAAGAGGGGCCTGGCCAATATCTGCTAAAAGTAAAATGGTCATATTTCAGGATCTTTTAGAGGGTAAAATTTTCAAGAAATTTATTTTTTACTACGTATTCTCAACTGTATAAAAATCAGCAAAATCTGATATATTTGCTGACATTTTAAACATTTTCTGGGTCAATTGACATGGAACTGCCCTAACTTATTTTTCTTTTAACTAATTGCTGAAACATTTTTGATTACATTTTTATAAATATTGATTAAATTTTTATAAACATTGTCAAATGACACCTGTTATGGTATAAAACAATAGCAGTTTCGTGTTTCTTGAACAAATAGCATATCATTCTTATAATATAAAATTTATGCAATAAAATACAGTTACATCATTTCAATTGTATAGAAAAATTATTCCTTTGATATTTTGCCTGCATTAATCATACATTTTCTAAACTGAATTATTAGTTTCTATCAGCAATTGTAAAATTTCCTTTGCTACAACTCACTTGATAGAGGCTCCACCAAAAGCAGTCTTCTCGTGTAATGTTGTAAAAAATACCATTCTGCAGATACCTCATAATCTTGTTAATGGTAACATATGTTAGATATGTTTTATAATTTTATAATTTTTGTATTGTGAACCTGTGCCATCAATGAACTGAGTTTGTATTGTGTTGCAGATGATCTGTGATGACACAAATACTTTTAGATGTTATCTAATTACTTTCCATAGAGTAAATAACAAAAGAAAGTGATGTTGCTTTACTTGTTCCAATCGAAATTTGGTGTTGTATCTTGAATTTAACTGTAATTTCCATAAAATATTAAAATATGATTACATGGTAATTGTCATTTTTATATGCTGCAAATTATTGCAGGTTTTTGACTATTGAGTGATGGTCTCTTATTTGATCTATTTGTTGACAAGCTTTTTAAATTAAATTATCCACTGGTAGAGAACTATATCATGTTTTTTGTTAACTTTTTGTCACTATTTTAATCTAGTTTTTTCAATGATGTGCTTATTAAGTAAAGTAATAACATGCTCTTTTAGTGTATTAGTACCAAGATAGTTATTGCAACTGCGCAGCGTGCAGTAAATTTTATTAAGACACAAAAAACTAATGTTAAGAGATCTTTATAGTCTAAATAACTTGTATTTTTAGTGCTTTTATATCATGGTTTTTGTATTCTGAAATTTTAATGAACCGTAAGGAGTCACAATTGGAGGGGGGGGGGGGGAAGGGTGAACATAAAACATAAACCCACAGTTGATGTATGTACACTCCAATGCAGCGATTCCTATTTTACTTAAATTGCAATTGAATTTTTAAATTGACTTAAATTTAGTAGACTGCACTGTGTCTACGGCCATTTCAGTCAATTATATAGTTGAAGCCGCAGTCTTTAACTATATCATCTAATAATATAATTATTAAATAAAAGTAATAGTATAATAGTTTTTTAACAACAAAAACGTAAACTTTGAAAAAAATATTATTCAACTCTGCACTGCGGATTTAACACTCATCACAGTTTTTGCATTAATAGTGATGTCTACAGCGTTAAATTAACTTGTTACTAACAGATTGATAAAAGTTATATATTTATCAAAAATTAAATATCTTTAAATGGTATTTATACATTTAGTCACTGTTAATTTCTACTATTTACATGGGATTATATGAGTGCAAAAAATAATATTAGATAGTAATTATTAAAATTTTTGTATTGAAGTTTATTACGAATGTATTAAATTATAAAATGTGTTAAAATTTTTGTATTGAAATCTATTACTAAATTAAGTAAAAGCTTCTAAGAAAATTTAAAATATCATAACAATATAAAATATTTTCAGAGAGGAATTATTAGAAAGGTTATGAGTTTTTTGCATAATTTTAGGGGGAAAAGGTCAGTAAAGTGTGAAGATTTGTTACTAGGGAGGTTGGGGGTAGGTGCAAAACTGTCAAAATTGCATAACAATTTATGTCGAACAATTTGTAAAATTCTTTTTTTTTAAAACTTTTTTGAAAAAGTATGAAAGTTTACTGTCATCCGAGGCTATTTGGATCTGAATTTGAGACATGTTTGATGTTTGTGGTTCTCTCCCATATCTATGTTAATGTAAAAAAACTTGTTGCTAATTCATAGGCTTAGGTATTAGTAATGATGTTTATAGAGAAAAAAATGTCATCGATATTGTAAAAAAGAATGTCTGTTTTTTTTGGCAATTTCCTGTGATTTTTTGATGGCTTTATTGTAGAAACTATGGCACCAAAAGGTTTTTCCATCCTAACACTTACAATGCAATCAGGTTATAACTTTTTATCTTATTCTACTAGCACATACTCATCAATGCTGATTTTTACCTCTTCTGTGTTGACCAAATCTGAACTTTTGTTTATGTTGTCATTAACAGATCATTTTCATTGCTATTACTACTTTTAATAGCATCATCTGCAACCAAATCAGTTCATTTTCACTATCTAAGCTGTCATTATTTTGTTCTGTAGTTAGATTGTTCTGTAGATTTGTTCTGTATTTTCAGCAATTTTTTTGTTTTTTCCTCTTGGAGTAGCACTGATAGTTCCTGTAATTCTATTCTATTAGAATTTTATATCAGAAGATTGACCATATACTTTTTCCTGCTGTAACATTCAACTGTCTTCTCACACGCTTTGAAGTTGGAATATTAGCGCTTCTTGATCTTGTCAAAAAGTCAAGAAATGATTGATTGACATTCTCATTTGATTTCCTTGGTGAAACAATCATTTTTGGAAACATTTTTAACGCTTCTTGTCAATTGCGTGGATATATCTCTGTCTTTCTAAAACCAGATATTATATTTTCTGCATAATTTGTTTGAATTGATTTATGAAGGTGACTTGATTGTTAGGGAAAGTGTCTTTGTTAAGCTTTCGTTGCACATTCCAGGACCCGCTTTCCATTTTAATGATATTTTTCTCCATAACATCTTTATTTGCCTGAAAAAGGCCACATCTAGTGGTTGGGTAAGATGTAGGGGTGCACTGATGCCTACTTAGTAAACATTCATAGCAATTTGTACATTTTAAAAAATAAAAAGAAGAGGAATATATTGCAAAAAAAAGTTTTTTTTTACATTTCTTGATTTTAAACTTGTCTCTTTGTATAGTTTAGATCTATAAGTCATATAATTGCCTTCCTAAATTATAAAAATACAGGGAGATCCTGATAAAAAAACAGTTCAAAAATTATTTAAAGGTTTAGTATATATTATTTTTAGAGTGTCTATATATTATTATATTTAGGCTTATACATGCATTTTTGTTTATGAATGAATAATGCTTTCTCATACAATATAGAAACACAAAAATAAAAAAATTGATTTTTTAAAAAAAATTGGCATCGGTCAATGATTACCAAGACTGATGTCAATGCCAGTGCATTGGCTAAATGATCAATGCATCGGTACACCTCTAGTAAGATGTGTTGAATTTGGTGGTAACACAATAAAGCAAACATCATTGTCTTCACAAAATTTTAAAAGGTTGACATTAATGTGACAACTGAGATTATCGTTTATGATAACTTTTTGTTATGATTGCCTTTTTAGCCTTGGCATTAACAAAGCAATCTTGAGTTTCTTCAATTGATTTATTCTTGAACCACCCACTTTTGGAGTGATTATACATTGTTTCAGGTGGGCCACCTTCTGTTTATGTGGTCTAAAGTGACTACTCCTTGTAGACTACATAAAGAGCCAGCAATTCTCCAGCTGCATTTCCACAGTAAATAAGCAAAATTGCCAATTTAGAACTATTGATAATTTTTTCCGGGTATTTTACTCCTTTTCAGGATAAGTTTTTTTTCCCAGCGTCTTCTGTTCTGCAGGTACATTTTCTGTTTCATTATCTAGATTATCAAAATATTCTGTCATTGTTTGTTGTGTTACAGCCCTGATCCTTTTGAGGTTTCCAGAAAATTTCACGGATAGCTGATGATGTCTTCTAAAAAAAGCTTTAGCTCATTTTACACCATGGAGATTTTCATTGAAACATGGACTCCCCCCCCCCCTGCACGATTAGAAAGAAATGGTTTGATAATCTTAAAAACTTTCCTAGATACACTGTATGAGGCAACCTTATAATAGAGAACAGTATGCCAAATTCTTTCAAAAGCTTTAGGCATATCAAGAGCAATAGCCCTAGCTTTGCCGCATCCATTTAATGCACGATGAAGTCTTTCAGTCACAGCAGTTAGCAAGTCAGCGGTAGAATGATAAGACCAAAAACGGTTTTGATCGTATGACAATAAATTATTTAATGATGCTATTTTCCAGCAAGCAGGAAAAGATGCTATTTTCCAGCAAGCAGGAAAACAAGGTTTAGTCAAGCACATATTAAATACTTTAAATTGAAGAAAGTTCTGGAGAATGAGCTGTAGAAGAGTTTAATGGAGTAATGACTTTGGCAACAGAAGCTGGAGTGATTTGAATGTCTAAACAATGGGTTAACCTGTTTAACTGGAATGACAGGAAGTGCATGGCTATAAGATTCAAGAGTCTAATTAGAAAAAAGTTCTTTGCTAAATTTTGATTTATCCTTGGGAGAGGTAATAAGATCAGTCCCATGAATAAGAGGTGGAATATCAGACTTACCTTTATTAATGGGACTGTTGAAGATTTTCCAAAAGTCTCTAGAGCCTAACTTCTGAGATAAGATACAAGATTTAGTAAACTGGAAATAAAGAATCTCAGCATCAAACAACACCTTTTTACATTGATTTTCTGGCATTAATAAATAGGCGTTTGCTGCCAAGAGTTGTTTTTTAAAGAACATGAAAATATGATTACGACTAGATATAGCAGCTGAACAAGAAGGTGAAAACCATGGAGTAGAGTAGATATAGCAGCTACGCAAGAAGATATTAAAGCTTCCATTTAAAATCCTAAAAGTTGCACCAAAACAATTTTTCACTTTTAAAATTTTATAAATTGCACTGAAATATTTTTGCATCATCAAAAATATTAATAAGACTTGAAAATTTTTTTATTTCGATGTTACATTGAAATATTTTTATGCTATTGAAATTCTGAAAATGCCACCAAAACAATTATTCCCTTTAGCAATTCTAAAATTTTCATTTAAACATTTTTTTTTATCATCTAAATTCTTAAAATAGAACTAAAATGATTTTTTCTTTCAAAGCTCTTTAAGTAATATAAGTAATATATAATGTGTCTATTTTTTTGTTATCAAAGTTCTAAAAATTGTAATAAAACAATTTTTTACTTTCAAATTTCTGAAAATTTTGAAATACTTTTTTTTATATTATTTATTCTACAAAACTGCATCTGAGTGTTAATTAATATTCTAAAAATTAGACCCCCTTTTTAAATATGCTCTTCAGAATGGATATGAATGGCAAGATTTAGTTTTGCTATTAAGTTTCTTTTTTTTTCCTTCAGTGTTTTTTTGTTAGAAATTTTTGTATCATCCTCACCTAAATTGCAAAAAGGCCAGAAAAATTCCAAAGAGGCAATCTTCTAATAATCTGCTTGTTTACTATAACAATAGTGGTTTCATTTGTGCTTTGTTTTGCATCATAAATTTAAGATAAGTTTCTAAATTTAATTTCAGCACAAAAATTTATTTTGACTGCATTAAGTATATCGTCAAAAACTGCCAATATTAGATTTTATGTATATATTTTATTAGTTTCCTGTTTTCTTGTTTTTCACAAGTTAAACGTTTATTTTTTCAGTTTTGCAGAAAACTTTGTTGCCTTTAATTACTTTATATTATTTTAATTTCATAACAAAACTGTCTTGCTGGGCTGATTTTCATCTTGTGTTCTTATAAAGAATTTTCAACCTGCCTGACCAGACTCGGTTATCCGTAGGCGAAATTTTGCCTATGAGTCATTTTAAATACAAATCCAATGTTGAAATTAAATGATTTTTATAAGATAGGCAGAATCTTGGTTATTTTTGTAAGGTCAGTTTATCCTGCTACTGGTAATATGTAACCCAGTACAATCTGCTCCATGTCCTGCTGCCTTGCAGGATAAACCTTTTTAGGCAAAGGCTAGGAGATGCCAACTCTGACTTAAAACACCCCCTGCCTTGGGGCTCTTGGTTGAGTAAAGGCTAAAGATGGTGTTTCAATAAAAATACTCATCTTGGTATTTTGAGGCCTCCTAGGCAAAGACTTAAGAGTTAAACAGATTCCATCTGTTAACCAGCCTTGCACCACTTCTATATCTATTAGGCTGGCGCAGATGTATTTTTAATACATTGTTTCCAGTTTAGGATGTTGAATGCTGGATCTTCTTGACTCAATGCATGGGTTTTGCTTGTGTCTCTATTTTTATGGCTAGGCAACTTATTCTATTATCTCCTAATGAGGGAACAGCTCTAAAACTTAGTTTTATGGTTCTGAGGCCAGCTGGTAATCAGGTTTCCTGAACTCTGGGGTTGCTCTCAGAGAGGCTGATTCCATCAACAGCTGAAAAATATCAAAGTATTAACAGTGCCATGTTTCGCATAGATGGTGTCCCTGTTTGTACTTTTGGTGTGCATTGCCAAAGCCACATTTGGAGCCCTTTGTTACTTTGCTTAGGGTTTATTAATAGTAATGAGGCAATTGCTTGGGCTATTAAACAGTGTACTGAGTACTATCTATGCTTTGAGTCAAGTTCTTAAACTTAAAAAACAAATTTAAAAATGAATAAAGTACCAAAAACTATAAAACACAAAAAACCACCGTCATCACCAAGTTCTCTAAACCTATCATTCATGCTCATCACACTGAATGGCTTGGCTCTAATGTCAGTGACTCTGCAGGCATTAAAGCCCACAACTTTTGCCTTTCTCAATCCCTAACTCAAATAGTCAACTTTCCAACTTGCTTTCCAGACAACCCGAATCATTTACCTTCTCTACTCAACTTATGCCTTGTTTCTGATCCTAGTCAGTGTTCAGTTTCTCCACATTCACCCTTAGGAGCTTCTGATCACAGTTTGATCTCTCTAAAACTATTACCTCATTCTTCTTCATCATCTGAATCCCCCTATCATCGTACCACTTACAACTACCTTAAAGCTGACTGGGACTCTTTCTGTGATTTTCTCCGTGATGGCCCTTGGGTAAAAATCTTTCGTCTTCCTGCTGACAAATGTGCTTCTTACATAACTTCGTGGATTCACGTAGGCATCGAATCTTTTATCCCTTCTTGACGATTCCAGGTCTAGCCTCACTCTTCTCCAAAGTTATCCTCACATTGTGCTGCTGCAATTGCCAATTGAAACTGTTACTTCCATATCTATCAGCAAAACAATTCTCAAGGTTCAATTTTTGGCCCTATACTCTTTTTAGTTTACATTAACGATCTTCCTGATGTTCTCACATCTAAGGTGGCATTGTTTGCTGATGATACTACTATTTATTCTTGTCATGATAAGTAGCCAACACTCTCTGATTTGAGCTTGAAGAGGATCTCACTTCTGCTACAGTATGGGGCTCACAGTGGTTGGTGAACTTTAATTCAGATAAAAGTTTTCAGCTCCTATTGTTATCGCAATAATTTAGATCTTCCTATATTTATGAACGATAATGTACTCAATGAGTCATCTACCCTACATCTTCTTGGATTAACTCTTACTTCCGATCTTTCTTGGAAACCATATATCAAATCTGTTGCAAAATTAGCATCTGCTAAGGTTGCATCTCTTTATCGAGCTCGACACTTTCTTACTCTGGACTCTATTCTTTATCTCTTTAAATCTCAAACCCGCCCTTGTATGGAATATTGTTGCCATATCTGGGGCAGATCTTCTAATGATGCCCTTTCTCTTTTAGACAAAAAACACATTGTAAACATAGCTGGACCTGCTCTTACAGCCAACCTCCAACCATTATCACATCGTTATGTTGCATCGTCATTATGTTGCTTCTCTTTCTCTTTTCTACAGGTTCTCTAATGGGCACTGCTCTAAAGAGCTAGCGTCCCTTGTGCCATCTACTAAAATTCATTCTTATGTTACTCGTCATTCAAATAAGTCTCATCCTTTTTCTGTGACTGTTCTTATGTGCTCCAAAAACTCTTATACCTCTAGTTTTTTTCTTCAAACATCAGTTCTTTGGAATTCGCTTTCTTTATCTTGCTTTCCTGATTCTTATAATTTGCAATCTTTTAAGTCGTCTGTCAATTGTTATCTTGCTCTACAATCTTCATCTTTTCTCTTCCAGTAACTTCCGACTCTAATTAGTGGTTGCTTGCAGCCTTCTTGGAAGCAAAGATCTTTAAATATATATATATATATATATATATATATATATATATATATATATATATATATATATATATATATATTTCTATCTTGGTTAGGCTTGATGTTCTTGATCCTTGTGAATAGTTCTAAAAATTTAAAATTTGCAAAACAGATATATAGCAACATTTCTATAGAATTTTTCAATAATTCTCTGTTTTTTAGCAATTCTATAAACTATGAAGAAATTTTGCAAATTAAAAATAGGGGTTATGTTCTTAATAACTTTCTTCAGATCAAAATCACTATGATAAAGATTTTCAAGTTAGTCTGCAAATATGAAAACTAAATTAATAATCATTAAATAATCACTGGATTACAACGGAGTTACATATAATACTATGAATTACAATACACAGGATTACAACAGAAGTAATAAATCCATTTGTAAAATATGACCTTAGTATCAATCTTAATTAAAAATATTTATGAAAATGTAGTAAATTAAAAAATAGAAATTTTTTTATATAAATAACATCTAAATTACTTTTTCATGACTAACTTTGAAAAGTAATTTATATTTACAAGTAGCTTTTTTATCATAATTATTTTTAATTGTAAAAATAAATTACTTTTATGAGTAAAAGTTAAGCATTTTTAAAATTAACTTTATGTAATAAAGTTTTAGATGTAATAGATGTAATTTTTTTAAAAATGATGTTACTTTTAAATGTAAATATATTTAATATTTTACATTTCAAAGTCATATTTTTACATTGAAATAAATGTAATTTAATCTGAGCCCATAAATGGATTTTGTGTAAATTAAAAATGTAAATTTTTTTTAGTAGGCATGTATTTTTTATGATAAATTAAACATTTTAAACTATTTTTCCATGTCTTTCTAAAAATCTTTAATTTAAGTCTTAAAAATTAAAATTCTATAATTTTTAAGACTTTTTTTTTAATACTTTGAATTATGAGTTTAACTAAAAGCTTCCCATTGCAATGGAATGATTTAATTGCTTTATTTTTTTTGTTTTTATTATTACAAAGAATTGTTTAATTTTTTTTTAAAACTTGACTAATGAAATGATCATCTTAAACTTGAAATTTAAAAATTACTATTTTAAAAAGATTATTATTAAAAAATTTTTTTTTTTTGTGACTTTTTCAAAAAAATGTTTATGCAATTTAAGAATATTATATTTTTTCATTTCAATAATTTAGTTTTACTTTTTGAACAAATAACAGTTTCAATAAAATTTGTTCATTTATTCAATTATTAGAAGTAATTTGTAAAAGCGTTTTATGTAACTTTAATAAAAGGTTTCAAAAATAAATTTTGAAGTAATTTATTTCAACCGCAATTAAAAATGTAACAAAAAGTTAATTTCGCCTCAAGTTTGGGTTTTTTGAGTTTTATTTTAAAGCTTATATATTTTCTTTTTAGTGAGGAATTGTTATCTTTTTGAGTTTTTTAAATTTTTTTTATAGTTTTCAGACTTAAAAAAAAGACTTAAAAGCGCTAAGCTAAACTGTTTAGCTTAGCGTTTCTTTTTTCAGCGCATTGCTGAAATGTTTAAATTATCAAAACATGTAAACAGTCGTGATCAAGTTGTCAACAAAAAAAATCATTTGTGTGGTCAGTAATAGGGTTCGATCACACGTCATTCCTGTCTAAATCTGATAGTACCCCAAAACATCACATTTCCTCCTCCATGCTTACACTACCTCGCAAACAACTCAATTTATAAGTTTCTCCTTTTTTTTTTGCCATACTTTCTGGACTCCATCTAATGAGACAAGATTGTATTTTGACTCATCTGACCCCCAAAATTTTTTACAATATATCAACATTTTTTCGTACTTCTTTTCAAACTCTAATCGACATTTCATTTGTTTTAAAGTTAAAAATGTTTTTTTTCAAACTACTCTATAACCTTGTTCTCTAATATGATTTCTGATTGTTTGAGGAGTCACTATGATGTTGAGGAGTCACTATGATGTTGTGGAGTCACTATGATGTTGAGGAGTCACTATGATGTTGTAGAGTCGGTATGATGTTGTGGAGTCGCTATGATGTTGTGGAGTCGCTATGATGTTGTGGTTTTCTTAAACTTTTAAAGCTTAGCTAACAAAACAAATTTTTCTTTATATTAATGATGACATTGTGATTAATTGGTGGTCTTGTTGTTGTCCTCTGCCAGGCACAATAGCGATGGTTCCAATCAGATCATGCTTCTTAACAATTGAGGACACTGTGTTAAAAAGAATTCCTGTTTCTTTTTGGATTTGGCAGTTGGATTTTCCTTGATTTTTTAAATCGACAATGAGTCTTTGTTAATGGAAAGACAAATGTTGTTTTCAAAACATCATTTTACTGAAAAACTATATATTATTTCATTTCTAGAACAAAAGTGTATTAAAAAAATTATTATTTCCAATTTTATTTGCTAGTTTGATTGTTCATTTTGCTTGATTTATGTTAAAAAAATTACCTATTTTGTTAGTGTACAATTTTTTTTTTGCAGTCAATTCTATGCATCATTGTGTAAAATTCAATAGGTTTGAAAAACAATTAATTCACCAACACACAAATGGGTCATTCCATGCCAAGTGGTGCAAATTTTAATGAGGTCCCTCATGGACCATCTCAGATTTTATTGAAATTTTGTGATTTTGTACATATATATGTTAAAAGCATGTTTTGAAAATTTTAGATCAATATCTAATATGGTTCTTGAGAAAACGCTATTTAAGTAGTGGGCTATTTTGCATAAAATTTCACTCTACAAGAAAAAAGGGTTTTTTCATCATTTTTAACAGCCAATAACTTTTGAACAAGTTAGTTTTATACTTCAATTATTATAAGATAGCAAGTGTGCTGTGGATACTTTGAAAAAAGAAAAAAATATTATTTCTGGCATCTTAACTTTTTCCATAATGGCGGGCTAAAGTTGATTTTTTTGTTTTAAGAATAAGTTTTTTTGTGATTTTAAAGACCTTAATCTTAAAAACTAGTTACAAAGTTAATACAAATCAAAATGCCTGCTGATCTACATGTGGTGGATAAACATTTTTAAAAAAATCAGTTGATTAAAGAGCTGCATTCAAAAGTTATAGGTCTCCAAAATGAGTCAGATCGAGATTTTCGTAAAATTGATCTGTGATGCAAAGCATCTGTTACCTAAGATGGCACTTTTTTTTTTTTATAAAATTTTTTATACGCATCAATTAAAGACTGTTAATTAATAAAAACCAAAAAAATTAATGGGCGCTTATTTATAACCCCCAAAAGGTAGTCTCTAAAAGTCAGGTAAATTTTCCATAAAATTCTGAAATTGACATAATAAATAAATGCATTGAATTATATAATGTTATTTATTATGAAATATCAATTAAAAAATATCAATGCTTAAAGTCTTTTAATCCCTTTAGATAAAGAACTTTTAAATCCCAATAGATAAAGTCCCCTCCCCTCTGTCCCCTCCCCTCTTTATAATACAATAATTTTTTTAATGAAAAACAAACAAAATGTTTTTAAGAAAATAAACAAAAATAATAAAATTTACAAAAAGTTAAATTTCTCAAATAATAAAATAATCTCATTGATTTCTTTTAAGTCAATACTATAAAATCTTCCAATGTTTGACTGGACTTTAAGAGATCGCACTTTGCATAAAATATGCATTAGAGGTATCCAACAAAGATCATCTCTGCATGGCCACGTAAACTTGTTACATAAAGACTTTTTCATGAATTTCATATTAAGATCTTGATGCTCTTCTGAAATACTAAGAATATTTCCTAAATACCATTGAGCATCGTAAACGCAGGCCACATATTCTCCTGGTGAGTAACTGGAAATTTTATTAATATAAATTCTGCAAGTAGAAAAATCCACATTAGTGCAAATAATATCAAATGAGACTCTTCTTATTTTTATTGAGGTAAGTGACATTGGGATAAAACTGTGGTGGTTTCGTGTCCCAGGTATTGTCGAACAAGAACGATATCTCTCTTCCAAATTGAAGTTTGTAGTATGTGTTTCTATTGAAACTTTGTCAACAAAAAAAAAGATATTCCTTTGACGTGTTGAACACACCAGCTGTACATTTTGCTTGGTGTGTCAATAGGATCGTTTAGTGATTGTAGACTGACTCATGCAACAAGACGTTTCACTGTTCCACCAACACCATCACAAGGGCTTTTACCGTGCGATGTTGCAAAAAAGTGCCACTCTGCAGTCATGTCAAAATCGTGTTTATGGTAGCATAAGTTGATAAGATTTTTGTAATTTTTATATTGTGATGCAGCTCCATCACTAAAATAGATAATGTGTTCAAATGTTTGTAATTGTTTAAGTTTATCAATAACATTACCGATAAAGCAATGAACAGCATCTGTTCCATGTTTCAGATGATCTGATATAACACAATAACTTTGACTATCAAGTTTTCCATCTTTTATAAAATACGCAACAAAGGGGTGCACAGTTGCTTGGCTGTTATTCCAGTGAAAACCTTGCACTGCATCCTGTATTAGAAAACTATAGTTTTCTGCAAAGTCAAGAAGAACCAAAGCTTGATTTTCTTTTAAATTAGTTTTCAAATGTTGGTAGTAGGTGGCTTGACTTTTTAATATAAAATGATGCACTCGTAAACTATCTAACTGTTCATAAACCATTTCAATAAATTCATCTAAAGGTAGAGTTGCTGGTACTAAAGTACATTGGTAATTTGATTTTTGCCATTGATAAAAGTTAACTTCACTAATTTCTTTTTCTAAGTGTCAATGTAGTCTAACAAAACCTTTTTAGCAGGACATTTATCGCAGCTATGCAGCATACAATCTCTATTTTCAATGCTACAAACCATTAATTTTAATAAGATTTTGTAATCAGAAATTCCAGGAATTTTCTGTACAAGGAGCTTTACATTTTGATGGTACTGGCAAACACAAACTGCATGCAGACCAGAAGCACCACCCACAGGAATGCACCACTTGGGCCTTAGCTCACAAAATTTTGAAAATCCAACTTTAAGATAATTATATTTCTTTTTAAACTCAATATGTAGCTCTTTCATATTGACTAGTAGAAGGCGCTTTTGGATATGTTGCTTTTTACTATCTACTTTAACTGAAACAAACTCTTTTTTTCCTGGACAAACCCTTGAATATTCATCGCATTCGTAGAAATGAACAACCTCTGTAATTACATCTTCGCTTAGTTTTCTACCCGATTTTGGAGAAGGTTTTGATAGTATTCCACTTTTTTTACTTAATTTTCTGGCTTGTACTACAGATCTTTTTGAAGTAAAAAAAAACTTCTGAGTTTTCTCTATTGACCAACTGTCTGGAGTGAGTGTAAGAAGTGTGATTTTTTCAGAATTTGACAATGTTTTTTCAAATTTTGACTTAATTTGAGTCATAATATTGTCTAAATCTGTGTTTGTTTTTTTCAAACATTTTTTTGAGGGTGATTCAATTCCACAAAGTGCAGCTATTTCTAAACCTAGCACATTGGCAACAGCCTTTTGTGTATGAGCTCTTACGCTATCAATTTTACGCTTTCCATATGCAACTCTTTTTTTGAAACAAGTTTTAGAGGTGAGCATCCAAAACTTGCAATACTTGAATTAAGATCTTCTTTTAATGTATGGTTGTCAACATAAATTTCTTTTTCTTGGAGTTCATTTTCTTTTGTATTATGTTTGCAATTCAGAACTTTTCTGCAACTAGTGCAAATTTTTTGACCAGGTATTAAACCAAAATCTTTGGCATATGAAAGACTGATAACTCTAAGAGAATCTAAAAAATAACGGAAATAATTATTAAATATTTTTTTTTTTATTTATTTAGTGTTATTAAGGTATTTTTATTAAATTAAGATATTAAATATTGAAACTTACTTTTCACATTTTTTGCGTGCTTGTTCAACGGATTACAACAATACCTGCGATGTTCATTCTCATACCTCAACAAGTAAACTTTCTCGTGATAGCTACAAATAAAATCTATGGGATTTATTTTGCTTCTCAAAGAAATAAGCTCTTGGTTTAGTTTAGACAGTTCTTGGTAGCGTTTACTTTTATTAGATAGATAGCACTGTTCATTTAATGCTTAACCAATACAGCAAGTAGAAAGCTCAGGCATATTACTTATTATTAATTAGTTCTAAAATACAACAATTTATTTGGTTTTATTAGTACTTTTTAGATTGACATACTAGTAATATAGAATTAAATGAAACAATAACTAAACTTTTAAAAAGTAATAATTTTTTATGGAAAATTTACCTGACTTTTAGAGACTACCTTTTGGGGGTTATAAATAAGCGCCCATTAATTTTTTTGGTTTTTATTAATTAACAGTCTTTAATTGATGCGTATAAAAAATTTTATAAAAAAAAAAAAGTGCCATCTTAGGTAACAGATGCTTTGCATCACAGATCAATTTTACGAAAATCTCGATCTGACTCATTTTGGAGACCTATAACTTTTGAATGCAGCTCTTTAATCAACTGATTTTTTTAAAAATGTTTATCCACCACATGTAGATCAGCAGGCATTTTGATTTGTATTAACTTTGTAACTAGTTTTTAAGATTAAGGTCTTTAAAATCACAAAAAAACTTATTCTTAAAACAAAAAAATCAACTTTAGCCCGCCATTATGGAAAAAGTTAAGATGCCAGAAATAATATTTTTTTCTTTTTTCAAAGTATCCACAGCACACTTGCTATCTTATAATAATTGAAGTATAAAACTAACTTGTTCAAAAGTTATTGGCTGTTAAAAATGATGAAAAAACCCTTTTTTCTTGTAGAGTGAAATTTTATGCAAAATAGCCCACTACTTAAATAGCGTTTTCTCAAGAACCATATTAGATATTGATCTAAAATTTTCAAAACATGCTTTTAACATATATATGTACAAAATCACAAAATTTCAATAAAATCTGAGATGGTCCATAAGGGACCTTTGCACCACTTGGCATGGAATGACCCAAATAGGTTCTTAAAACAATGCTTGATAAGATATCTAAAAAAAATTTCAAGTATTTTAACAGGCAACTCATTTTATGGTGCAATCTTTAAAATTATGATTTTTTGTTATCTGTATCGATTAATTTTTTGTGTACCGTATATAACAAGTTACTAGTAAATAACTTCTTTAACATTCTTTCTTTTTTTTTTCTTCCTATTATTAGGTTACAATTTGTTTCTCTAGTTTTTCTACATAAAAAGTTAATTTAATTTTAGAACTCATCCAATCATTGGATTTATTTGTCCAACAAAAAACAAAAGATCTTTGGGATTCAACATTTTCAAAAATGATTTCAAATGTTCAAAATTCAGAAGAGCATTACAAATTAATTCAAGATTGGGTAAAAGTTTTTTTAAAAGTAAATGAAACAAATGAATGCGACGATTTGCAGTCATCGTGGGCTAGCGTTTATCATTCTTTAATTCATTCTCCAGCTTTAGAACAGCTTTTGCAGTTAGAGCATAACTTTGCTCTAGCAATTAAAGAGTTGAATAAACAAAAAGATTGTCAAATTGAAGATTTAAATGAAAGGTGAACTTATAATAAAACTCCCAAACGAGTTTTTTTATTAACATATTTGATGTCTAGTTTCTTGTTTCATGTACTAATGAAATTATTATTTTCTGTATTTTTTTTTTTTTTTGAGGACATTTTAAATGTACTAATTACAAATTTGTCACAAATGCTTTTTGTTATCAAATTTTAGTTATTATAAAGTTATTATAATTTTTATTATCATTAGATATTATTATTTTTTTTATTATTTGTTTTTATTACTTATTACAAGTTAAGCACTGTACTACCAGGGATACCATGGATACCGTGGAAATACAACTCAAAACTTTCTCGCTTATGACTCATCTACCACAATACCACTACAGCACCAATATCTTTATAAAAAAATATTTTTATAAGTAAAGCAAAGCTGAGTATTGCAAAAATTAAGAAACAAACAAGAAACATTTTACTCTGTTGTTAGGGTACATAGAAGATATTAAAAAAAAACTGTTTATAAAACTTGAAACACTTTTCTAAGAAACTGAAAACTATATAGACTTTGACTTTATACACTAAAAGTATGTAGGAATATATAATGGTTGTAATAGTAATTGTTTTAAATAGTTTTACAAAAAGTAACAAACAAATAAATAATATTTATTTGTCTGTTTTTATAATACTCAATAAATGCTGTTTTTATAATACTCAATACATGCTATCCTTTGATTAGATTTACATATTTGTATAGAAAGTTTTACTTCTTTAATTGCTATTATTATTTTTATATTTATTTTTTGTTTATATGCATTTTTAAAAAATAAAACTTGCTCTCTACAAGGCTTACAACAACCACTAAGTTGGAAGTTAGTAAAAGTTTGAAGTTAACAGAAATAAAAATAGTTCAAGAGCATGAAAGCAGTTGGCAGAAGACAAAAAACTGCATATTTTATGAGTCAGGAAAACATGAAGATGGAAGAGAATTCCATAGTATTCATTATTGAAGAAATTTAAATAAAAGTGGTAAATAAAAAGATGAACGGTAAATTGAGAAGACCTAAAGTAGAGGAATATTGAGAAGATAAATTGAGAAGTAGAGGAATATTGCAATAATTATTAACAATAAACAACTAAGATTTTTTTTTTAATTTACTGGAAGCCACTGGAAGCCCCAAATTCTCACAGAAAAAAGATAAACATTAAGATCTGCGGTCTATTCTAAACAATCAAAAAGTGGTTAATTTTTGTCGAGGCTGGAGTATATAGTTCATCAGCAAATAGAATCACTTTTTTTCAAGGCTGAAGTAGTTCATCAGCAAATAGAATAACTTTTTGTCAAGGCTGGAGTAGTTCATCAGCAAATAGACTTTAGAGACAATATTATCAGGAAGATTAATAATATAGATGAAGAATAACATCAGACCAAGAATGGAGTCTTGTGATATTCCAGAAGTTGCTGGAAATAAATAAGAATGCTGTCTATCAAGGACAACTTTAATACTACAGTTAGAAAGAAATGATTAAATAATTTAAAAACTTTTCCAGATACAACATATAAAGTCCAGAAATATTTTTAAAGAATAGATTAAAGGATTTGATAGTAATGATGGCTTTTTTTGTTTTATATTTTTAGATATTTTTTTCATGTTTTTAATTAATAAAGAATCTAACTTAATAAATAAAATAAAACACTAAGCAATAAGCTATGCAATTGCTATATTTCTGGTAATCAACCCAAAGTTGTAACTAATTTCTTTTTATGTGACCTTGACAACACACACTAAAAGCACTAACATGGATACATTCCATTATGCAACATGGTACTGTTAATACAATATTACTTTACAACTTTTGATGGAATCAGCCTTTAAAAGTGCTACCATAGAGTTATAAAAGAGTTTTATAGCCACTATCATAGTGGCAAACAAAAACCCATGAGTAGAATCAAGAAGATCTAATGTTCAATCATCCTAGGCAGAAAGCAATGTAATGCTGAGGTTCAGCTACCCCAATCTATTAGATGAAGAAGGGACGCGAGGTTGGTCAAAAGAAATTTTTTTGCTTACTCTTTAAAATCTTTGCCTTGGTAAAATTCTACAAAACAGTAGCCAAGTGTAGTTTATATCTGTTGATGGTGAGTATTTTATTAGGACACCATCTAGCCTTTTCTTATTCAAGAGCCCCAAGGCAGGTTTCAAATCAGTTTCTTATATTTAAAATTTTATTTCACAAAAGATTGTTTTAATATAGGCATGTTGCTGAAATGGAACAAATGATCTCAAATGTTGGTAACACTCGAAATGATAGTGACGTAAATGATTTAGCTGCTAAACAGTTAGATGAATCACAGGTTGTTAAATTTTTAGTTAAGTTTAAAACATTTAATTTTTTATTATTATTTTTCTTTTCTATTTTTTTTTTTAATGTTATTTTTTTAAATTTGAATTTTTTATTTTTCATGGTTTGTTTAGTTTTTCATTCTTTACTTTTTTCCATGGTTTGTTTAGTTTTTCATGGTTTTGATTGCTTTTACATCTTTGTTACTCATAGTTTTTTATGATTTATAATTACTAAGGTTTGTATATATATATATATATATATATATATATATATATATATATATATATATATATATATATATATATATATACATATATACATATATACATATATACATATATACATATATACATATATACATATATATATATACATATATATATATATATATATACATGTATATGTATATATATAAATATATATATATATATATGCATATATACATATATATATATATGCATATATACATATATATATATATATACATATATATATATATACATGTATATATATATATATATATATATATATATATATATATATATATACATATATACATATATAAATATATATACATATATATATATATATATATATATATATATATACATGTGTATATATATATATATATATATATATATATATATATATATATATATATATATATATATATATATATATATACATAGATCTATAGTTTGTTGGCTTTGGGAAGAGCGGAAGGAAAAAAGTGATTCTTACGCCAACACATACGTCACTTTTAATTACTTTTGACTTTCGTCCAACATTTTCGTGTTGGACGAAAGTCAAAACCATTAATTTAATTACAAATTAATTGTTATATAAAAAAACCACAAAAACGCAAATTTAATTGACCAGAATGTTTTTAAAACATTCTGAATGTTTTTAACAATATAAACAATATTTTTATTTTTTATTTTTTTTAATAAAATGTTTTTATTTTTATTTTTTTTAATAAAATGTTTTTATTTTAATTTTTTTTTACTGTAAATCATGCGCGGAGTGTTGCTACATCGACTATCTTATAGCCTGACTCGCAAGGGAGTGGTGCTACATCGACTGACAAATAGCCTGACCCGCAAGGGAGTGGTGCTACATCGACTGAGGGTTTGGTTGGGGCAGGCAGTCTATCATTATTAAAAAAAAAAAATTCCGGTCTTGCATTTTAATTTTTACTTTTTGTCAACAAAATATGGAAAAAACTTTCGGACAACATCTAAGGGTTCTATATATATATATAAATATATATATAAATATATATATATAGGTACATATATATATATATATATATATATATATATATATATATATATTTTATATATATATATATATATATATATATATATATATATATATATATATATATATACATATATATATATATATATATACATGTATATATATATATATATAAATATATATATATATATATATGCATATATACATATATATATACATATATGTATACATGTATATATATATATATAAATATATATACATATATATATATATATATATATATATATATATATATATATATATATATATATATATATATATATATATATATATATATACATATATATATATATACATGTATGTATATATATATATATATATATATTTATATATATATATAAATATATATATATATATAAATATATATATATATATATATAAATATATATATATATATATATATAAATATATTCATCTAAACATTACATGAATTTCAATCCAAGATGAAATATTTTTTTCATTTGTAGGTTTTTTCACAATTTAGGCAGCCCCAGGCCTGGCCCTGGCCCAGTCAAATATCAACCCCAGTCGCTTACTAGTTAAAGTGAAAACCCAAAAAAAACGCTTGTGTAATAAATTTTTTCATGGCACGATATACAACGCTCGTTATGTATATATTTTTGTAACAATATATATATATATATAAATATATATATATATATATAAATATATATATATATAAATATATATATATATATAAATATATATATATATATAAATATATATATATATATATATAAATATATATATATGTATATATATATATATATATATATATATATATATATATATATATATATATATATATATATATATACATATATATGTATATATATATACACACGCACACACAACAAATAATATCTATATCTAAGTATGCATTTTCCTAATATATTTTTTGCACTTTAATTTTTAAAATGTTCACTTTAAATCTTCAGAAAAGAACATGAGTTTTATGTGGTACTTTAATGTGTTTTAACTTATTAAAATTTTTTTATGTTCTATATTTGACTTCCTTTATGTCTCCTTCCGAACCAAAATGCTCATATATTTTTTTGTTAGTTTAGAGGGAAATATAAGCACAGTTGTACAAAATGAATTTTCAAATGATTGTTGCAAAACTGAACTGTGAAAACAATTTTTTTTGCTATATATCTTATTGAAATCATAGATTTTTAATAATTATTAAAATATATTTTAAAATGACCTAAGTTTCCCAGCAATTTTGCAAAAATAGTTATTTCACTTTTGTATCAAAACATATTCACCTTTATTATTGAACAATTTTATCATTTAAGCAGTTGTAACAATCTATTTATAAAACTGATTGTTGTTTGTGATTAAGTAAAATTATTTTAAATAACATGATTTGTTTGAAATAACAAGTTAAATTAATAGACATTTAAAAATGTAAATGAAGACAACCTATTGAGTAAAACAGTAAAAAAAAAGCAATTTAAAAAAAAATAAAGTTTGTTATAAATAATGTTTATTAACAAACAAGTTAATCTTTAAAGAAATTTGTTCCTTTTAAAGTTAAAACAAATTTGAACTTTGAGTTTTATTTATTGCCTCAACAGAGGAAATATTTTTGAACTTTTTTGCTCTGATAGAGACAATTACTGTTAAATGACTACTTTAAAAACAATTGCTGTTAAATGACAATGACTAAGGTAGTTACTTTGTGTGTTAAGGTGTTTTTTTTTAAGCTTTTTTTTTGGGTGTTAGATCAGTTTTTGATCTCATAAATTAAATAATGAAATTAAATAATAAAGTTATTAAAATTCGTAAAAATATTATTTATAAAAATAAATTGATGATGCAGTTGATAGTTTTGCAATTAATATAAAAAACTAGATAATAAAATTATTAGCAACACAAGTTAGCGTGTTAAAGAAATTTTAAAAAAAGTTGTCTGCACTCCTGTAAATAATATAAAAATTGTTATAAATTGTTTTGTATAGGTCCGGCCCTAAAAATTCAAGTTTCAGCTTAATAAAATAGTGTCACCTAAAAACAAAACAAGAAATGTTGCATATGCTAAAGATTAGATGGGGAAGATGATTGGATGCATTGGATGCAGCCAATCCTCTTTTCCACTGAACCTCTTGGTATTCCTGCATTAAATGCTGGGACAGGAGAGGCTTAGGATGTGGGAATAGGGGCATGAGAGGCTTGGGTTAAAAAAAGACCCTTATTAGATGATAAGTTACTAAATAAAATTATGTAAATCTGTTTTGATGCAGCTGCATCAAACATCTGGCAAATGACAAGGAATTGATACCAGATTAGTTACCAGGTTACTACCTCAACAATCTATTCTACTTCTTGCTTGTAGACCTAATGTGTGCAAAAGACAAGTGATCTACTTTTGGAAAAACTACTCCATTAGCAAATCAACAGGTGCTGATATTTATTTATTTAAAAAGTCAGTATTGAATTTAACTAAGGTCATATTTTTTTAAACTAGTTTACTTCCAACAAGGCTGCAAGCAACCACTATTTAAGTTAGGAGTTACTGGGAAACAAAGAATGTTGAAAAAGAGCAAGAAAACAGTTGACAGAAGACTTAAAAACCTGTAAACTGTATAAGTCAAAAAAACATAAAGGCAGAGGAGAGTTACAAAGTATTGATGTGCAAGGAAAAAAAAATTAGACAAATTAAAGTTTTTTTAGAGCATAAAGAGACAAATTCAGTATAAGGATGCGACTTCTAAATGTGCCATGCCAAAATAAGTTTTGGTTGATGGAACAAGAGATAATAGTTTTTTGAGCAACAACTATGATAGTATTTGTAGAAAAGAGAAAGATGTGCAACCTTACAATGATGGGACAGTGGCTCAAGCTCTGCAGAGAAAGCAGTTCCAACTACGTTTATAATACCTTTTTGGATCTTGTCTAGAAGAGAAAGAACATCATTAGAGGAATAAGTCAAATGTGACAATAGTAATCCATAAAGAGATTTCTTGTAGAGGTAGACAATGGAATTGGGAGCAAGGAAACAGCACACAATAAAGAGAGGCATTCAGATGTTAACTTTGCAAGGGATTGTTTCCATGAGAACTAATGAATGATAATCTGAGAAGAAATAAAGTAGAAGTCTCAGTGAGAGTGTTGCCATTTATCAATATAGGAATATCAACAATAATTTTTTGCAGTAAATAATTGAGTTTTGGTAAAATTCACAAGCCCTTGCAAGCCGGAAGCTGTCACAGAAAAGAAATCAGATTCAAGTTTTACTGCCTGTTTTAAGCTATCACAAAATGATGACTTTTTGTCAATATTGGGCATGTTACGAAGGTCTCAAACAAAACTACTCAAGCGGAACACTGAAGTTCAACGAAGCGTATAGCGTTTGGATAAACATTTGTTTATCAACCAAACTGTTTACTAACCGTAGCCGCGTCTAGCGTCTGCTGAAGATATAAAAACGCGAAGAAGATGAGATATGACGATGTATGTGAATATAGATATAGGGGATATACAAGGTCGGGGGTTGGAGCAGATGGTCAGTCAGAAGAGTTAGTGAAGCAATAACGGATTAATTAATTAAAAGACGAACTATTTAAGAGAATAATATAAATTGTATTTATATACATATTTGATTTTTTATATTTAGGTAAATGAGACGTAGTTGCTTATTTAAATAAAGTCACTTTATAAACACTTTAGAGTAAACCTATAACGCATAACCACGAGTGAAATCTATTGTGTAACATTTGGAGGCACTGCCCGGATACAAGTGGATTCTATCTCTGCTTAGGCCGATCAATTTACCTACGTATATAAAGATTAACTTTTGATTATCTCGTTATTGTTACTCACGCCAAATTACTCGAACAGAGCCGTAGCTATATTGACTTTGATGTTTACTTATGAGCCGTTTACGCTCAGGGAAAATTTGTCCATTTACTGAAACAACTCGTTGCAGTGATACAGGCAATAATTCTCACACCTCTCTTAACGACTCCTCCTCTGATTCTAGCGACTCCTTAAAACTGTTAGACACCAACCCGTTTAAAACCGAAACCAGTCGTTCTCCAACGAATTCTGAAGTGAAGAATAGCATGTCACTTTTAGAACGTTTGGCATTAAAACCGAGCCAAGAACTACATCCGAAAGTTTTCAGGGGTACAGAAGTGGAAGACATTACTGAATGGTTAGCCTGCTTTCGGCGTATTGCGTTGAACAATCAATGGACAGAGGAAAGGAAATTACTAGCATTTCCACTTTATTTAGAAGGCAGCGCTCTAGTTTATTATGAGACACTTCCCGCACTTGCTAGAAACGATTACCACGAACTCCAAGAGAAATTCTGGCAACATTACGATAATGCAAATATTGCATGGAACCGGAAAATGGAACTGTTTAGCTTGTCATAGGATACCGATCTCACCTCCTACACCAACACCCTCGATAAACTTAGTCAGCAGTTAGGCATCGATGACGAGACAAAGTTAAACCCATTCATTAAAGGACTAAAACCCCACCTGCGGGATGCTCTTAAATTAAAGCAACCGTCTGATTATCAAGCCGCAGTAGCTTTTGCTAAGCTCTAAGACTCAATCGGATCGGATTCAGTTATATCTCGATTGGAAGCCAAGCTAGATGCACTTCTTAATCTACCAAAGCAAACAGTTGTGGCTTCTACCTACCGCGAACACCCAAACTTAAATCAGCGTATTGGTGAGCTACAGTCAGAAATAGACTCATTAAGGCGGAACAATAACCGTCTTGCCCAGCACGAAAGATTTCGTCCAGCTGGACGCAACTTACGTACCAGTGATGGGCAAGTAATATGTAACCGATGCCTAAAGGTAGGACACACCCAAAGGTCGTGCTCTGACCAAACCTTCCGATTATCCGGGAAAAATCATTATCAACCTATATCGCCGCAACCTAACCGCTGGAACCATGATACACAAAACTCGACTTCATTTCGCAATACTCCTTCCCCGAATAGACAATTTCGAAATAATGAACCAAGAAACAGTCCGCAGTCGAATAGCCAAATTCCCCAGCGACACACCAACACACTCAAATTGGATCCAGAAGAGGACCCTGGTTCCGAAATCTGGGGTAAAGTATTCAAATTTAAAGTACTTATTCTTATGGACACAGGTGCTAGATGTAGTATATTGGACGAAACCATCTTCGAAAACATTAAGAATCAAGTTGCCAAACCGCTACCCTACTATGGCACTCTGAGAACAGCTAATGGAGCGCCACTTCATGTCCTAGGAAAAACCTTATGCCCCATTAATATTGGAGGTAATATCTTTGAGCATGAAATGCTAATTGCTAAAGACTTAACCCATCCAGTAATTTTAGGGTATGACTTCATGAGCCAATTTAATGTCAGATTAGACTGTGGGAATCATCTGGTTACATTTGAAGGTAAATTTGTTATAAATATGATCAGTAAACCTATCAATGATTAATTTGCCACTGGAATAATTATTGATGATACGCCAATCCACCATAAAACACAAATTAATGAACTTGTGGTTGAATATTCCCAAAACTTTATCGAGACGTAATTCGCTTATCGACCAACCCAATGTCAAGGCTGATAGCAAAACACAACGAGAGAATCTGACGCCGCAGTCCGATACGCCGCTTACACCAGATGAAGCTATAGTGTCCCAGCCGCTGCCCAATGACCGCTGCCAATACCCTATAGTCCCTGTAGGCCGCCTTGATAGAATCGATACACCCCAACCTAACTTGAATATTACGGATGAAGCGCTTTTTCAAGAGTTACCAAAAAAAACTACTGGAGAGTTTGTAATGACCATGGTATGTGCCAAGAAGGAAATGAAAGCAATTCCCAAATGTGAAACTATCCTCACCATAGCACACGCCTTAAAAACTAAGGAGGACTGTCTTTTCGTGCCAGAGACAATTTTTTTTAAAGAACAAGGTGTCCATGTTTTTCCAACCATAACCCAATGGTGCGTCTAACCAAGTTAAGCATCATATGGTTAACCCCTCACCGAAATATGTAACCATTGGTAAAAATCAAGTAATTGGGGTTATTATTCCATTACCCCCAAAATCTCTGACGAATACGGCGCTAGGTTGCCTGACGGGTTGATAGATTTGTTGGAAGCAAAGACTAACGTCGCCGCGTTGGGTCCTGAAGAACGTCTCCAGCTATTGACCTTACTAAAGAATAACCAAGATGTTTTTGGTCAAGGTCTGCATGAAATTGGGCAGACTGATGTAATACAACACTGTATTGACTCTGGCGATTCTTAGCCGATTAGACAAAGAGCTTACCGTCTCGCTGAATCTCAAAAAAAATCCTTGGACAAGCACATTGAGGAGATGCTCGCAAATGATGTCATTGAACCAAGTGTCAGTCCCTGGTCCAGTCCGGTAGTCATGGTACCGAAGAAAGACGGAACTTTCAGAGTATGTATTGACTATCGTAAGCTAAATAACGTTACAAAGAAGGATACCTATCCACTCCCCCGAATAGATGAAAGTCTCGACATGTTACATGGTGCAAAATATTTTTCTTCGTTGGATCTTTTAAGCGGATATTATCAGGTACAGCTCGACAACAAATCTAAAGAGAAAACCGCGTTTATCTCGCACAAAGGATTGTATCAGTTTAAAGTTCTTCCCTTTGGTCTGTCTAATGCACCTTCAACGTTTCAACGGATGATGAATTACGTACTTCGTGACCATCTATACAAAAATAGCATGCTCTATTTAGATGATATCTTGATATACTCAAAAACGTATAAAGAGCACCTCGAACATATAAATATGATAATTGAAGCTATAAGACAAGCAGGGTTAAAATTAAGCATACTGAAATGTACCTTCTGTACAAGCGAAGTAAAATTTTTAGGACATATTATTAATGCCGATGGTATCAAACCGGACCCAGAAAATATCAAAGCAACAAAAGATTACCCGGTACCCAAAAATATAAAAGATGTAAGAGCATTCATTGGTTTGTGTAGTTACTTTAGAAGATTTATTAAAGGATTTTCGAACATTGCTTTGCCGTTAAATAATCTATTAAAAAAGGATGCCGGTTTCGAATGGCAGATCGAGCAGCAAAACAGCTTTGAACTCCTCAAACAATCCCTTACAACGTCACCCATTTTGGTTTTCCCCAACTTTAACAAACCGTTCATTATATACTCAGATGCAAGTGGCAAAGCGTTAGGGTATGTCTTATCCCAATATCAAGGAGACCTTGAAAAGGTTATCCTCTATGGTGGACGGAATTTCACAAGCACTGAAAGTAAATATTCCACAACCGAACGCGAGGCTTTAGCTGTAGTTGTTGCGATACAGAAATGTAGACCTTATGTTTACGGACAAAAATTTAAAATAGTAACCGATCATAATTCATTAAAATGGTTAATGTCAATCAAAGATCCGACGGGTCGCTTAGCAAGATGGAGTTTGATACTACAAAGTTATAACTTTGAAATAGCGTACAGGTCAGGAAAAATACATGGGAACGCAGATGGGCTGTCAAGACGCAGCTACAACACAGTCGCAACAATGACAGTGCCAGGGAAATCTATTGACCATTTGGTAAAAGAACAACGAAACGATCCCTATTACGCCCGCCTAGTCACATATCTAACCAAGAGAGAACTACCAGACGACTTAAAAGAGGCGAAGAAGGTATTAGCAATGGAAGGTAGTTACCACTTAGATGAGAATGGGTTGCTATTCCATCATGAATCAAAAGTTTCGAGGAATCTCACCCAGTTGGTTGTACCGCTGTCCTTAAGATCAGAATTGATAACCTGGGCTCACGATGAACCGTGCGGAGGCCACTTTGGAGTAACAAAGACGTTTGAAAAAATTAGGCGCAACTACTTTTGGGTAGGGATGTACAATGAAATACAAACTTGGGCCAAGTCCTGTATAACGTGTGCCCAACGAAAACGAAATCCAGCTCCTAGTAAAGCACCCTTATTACCAATTCCCGTTGAAGGCCCATGGGATATCATTGCTGCTGATTGCCTGGGACCATTCCCGCCATCATTAAAAGGAAACCGCTATATAGTTGTTTTTGGTTGTTTATTCACAAAATATGTGGAGGTTTTTGCAGTACCCACCATCGCGGCAACATCAATAGCAGAGTTATTCGTAAACAACATTGTGTTTAGACATGGAGCACCAAGACGATTTCTAACAGATAGAGGTAGCAATTTTACTAGCAAGTTGATAAAAGAGGTATGTGACATACTAAATGTAAAGAAGTCGTTTACAACGGCCTATCACCCTCAAACCGACGGGTTTGTGGAACGTATTAATGGAGTTTTGGCTCAGAATCTTTCGATGTATGTGGCCTCTAACCAATGAGATGGGGATGTTCACCTTCCCGCCGCAGTATATGCGTATAACACTAGTATCTCTGCTAGCACTGGAGAAACACCCTTTAGGTTGACATATGGCAGGGACGCTCTGCAACCCCATGATACTACTTTATTGCCGAGAAATGACCCCACAGATAACACTGAGTTACTTGTTCAACGACTCATATCTGACCTACGATTGTCACGTAACCTTGCCAAAGAAAATATCCAGAAAGCTCAGACCAAGATGAAGTTACACTATGATCAAACGGCTAAAGAGTACCCATTTCAAGTAGGACATAAAGTGTGGATATATACACCGATTACGAAGAAAGGCTTAGTGAAAAAACTCACGAGCTTCTGGCACGGTCCGTTTTGTTTAATCGAAAAAAATGTCTCCTGTAACGTTCAAGGTAGAAAATATGAACAATAAAGAACTTACAACTCCAGTTCACGTGTCTCGCCTCAAACAATGGTTTGGTTTGGAAGAAAAACCCACAACGGAAATAACTTTAGACATTGAAGTTCTAAATGAGGCAACAGAGACAAGTGATGAATTTCGTTTTGAGGAAAGTAACCAGAAAGAAAAAAAACAAGTAACATTTGCAACCAATAAAAAAGAAATGGATAAAATACAACATAGCTTGCCGGAAAACGAAATTGATGACTTAGATATATTTAAAATGGAGGAAATAATAAGTAAAAGGCAAAGGAAAGGTAGAACGCAATACCTAGTTAAATGGCAGGATTTTCCTTCGACTCAAAATACGTGGGAACCAGAAGAAAACATCTTTGATAAACAAGTAGTGCAAAAATATTTAGAGAAGACAAAAAAAAGTCTACATGTTTCCGCAATAACAAGAGTATTTTCGATTAGACAACAAGATGACAAACAGACCAGAAATAGACTCTTGCCAATTTTCAATATAAACAGATCATGGAATATAATGATTTCCATTATTCTCTCATGCTTACTCGTAATACCTACATTGACCACAGGGTTATTTATCGGTGAAGTCTATGATTGTACAAAGGTGCAGCCTATCGGAGTTTATCAGCTAACTTCAATATTATCTTGTGCGCATAATATGCATTCCTTAAATGATTCTGTAAAGACATTCGTGGCAGATGTTTACGCCTACTGACCACAAACAACGACAGTAATCTTATATCATTGTTATGCCGAAAAGGTCACCCTCACATGCCAATCAAACTTCCTTAACCAAAAGTCAAGAGAGATAGATTCAAAAAAAGTAGCTGTAACGCAAGGAGAATGTCTCTCAGCCATGACCACCAAAATTTCACCATATGGAGCGCTGCAAGTAGCTGGCCCTAATGCATGGAGAACAGTAGTTTCAGACGAATTCCATTGCTCATGGATGCGCACAAAAACAGCGGATAGAGACTAGAAGATTCCTTGTTAACGGTAGTAGCGGGAATTAGGGTTTCAATAATTCCCAGATGGAGATATGGAACGACTCCAACCACCATGAGTTGCATACAAAGTTGGTTAGATGATAGGTAGTTTATTCGAGTATTCTGCTGATTGTTCGAGATATTGTTGTTTTGCAGAGATTTTGCTTGTTCTGCCGTATATTCGAGACATTGTTGTTTGCAGTGGTTTATTGATTCTGCTGATTTTTCGAGATATTGTTGTTTGCAGAGATTTTAATTATTCTGCCGTTTATTCGAGATATTGTTGTTTGCAGTGATTTATTGATTCTGCTGATTTTTCGAGATGCTGTTGTTTGCAGAGATTTACTGATTCTGCCGTTTATTCGAGATATTGTTGTTTGCAGTGGTTTATTGATTCTGCTGATTTTTCGAGATGCTGTTGTTTGTAGGGATTTACTGATTCTGCTGATTATTCGAGATATTGTTGTTTTGCAGGGATTTTACTTATTCTGCCGTTTATTCGAGATATTGTTGTTTTGCAGAGATTTTACTTATTCTGCCGTTTATTCGAGATATTGTTGTTTACAGTAATTTATTGATTCTGCTGGTTTATTCGAGATATTGTTGTTTGCAGTGGTTTATTGATTCTGCTGATTTTTAGAGATGCTGTTGTTTGCAGGGATTTACTGATTCTGCTGATTATTCGAGATATTGTTGTTTTGCGGGGATTTTACTTATTCTGCCGTTTATTCGAGATATTGTTGTTTACAGTAATTTATTGATTCTGCTGATTTTTCGAGATACTGTTGTCTGCAGAGATTTGCTGATTCTGCTGATTATTCGACATATTGTTGTTTTGCAGAGATTTTACTTATTCTGCCGTTTATTCGAGATATTGTTGTTTGCAGTAATTTATTGATTCTGCTGATTAGTTGAGGTATTGTTGTTTGCAGATATTTATTGATTCTACGGATTATTCGAGATTTTATTGTTTTACTGAGATTTTATAAGTTCTGATGTTTTGGTGATGCTTTTAAGTCCGAGGGCGGACTTTTTCTGTTTTGGTAAGTAATGTTACGAAGGTCTCAAACAAAACTACTCAAGCGGAACACTGAAGTTCAACGAAGCGTATAGCGTTTGGATAAATATTTGTTTATCAACCAAACTGTTTACTAACCGTAGCCGCGTCTAGCGTCTGCTGAAGATATAAAAACGCGAAGAAGACGAGATATGGCGGTGTATGTGAATATAGATATAGGGGATATACAAGGTCGGGGGTTGGAGCAGATAGTCAGTCAGAAGAGTTGGTGAAGCAATAACGGATTAATTAATTAAAAGACGAACTATTTAAGAGAATAATATAAATTTTATTTATATATATATATTTGATTTTTTATATTTGGGTAAACGAGACGTAGTTGCTTATTTAAATAAAGTCACTTTATAAACACTTTGGAGTAAACCTATAACGCATAACCACGAGTGAAAACTATTACGTAACAGGCATATAGTTGAGTCATCAGCAAATAAAACCACTCTAGATGTAAGATTGTAGGAAAAATAATATAGATTAAAAACAATACACGACCAAGGATGGAACTTTTAGGTACCCCACAAGTTACTGGAAATGAAGAAGAGTGTTGGCCTTCAGTTATAATTTTAATACTAATAATAATTTTAATCATCAAAATTTTTCCAGACCATCTGAAGTGAACTTATGGAGAAGACCAGCATGCTAGACTTTAAGACCTGAGATAAGTCATGAGCAAAAGCCCTGTAAATATCAAGTCTATTTTTCTGATGAGTAAAAAGGGTACAAAAAGGAAAAAATAACAAAACTATTGCGTTTTTATTAGGGCCTGAAAAAAGTTCAATTGAGACTGAAATAGTTGAGAAAGATGTTATAGAAAATCCTAATTCTGAAGAGGAGGTACACCCTTTTTTTATAAGTCTGATTGCAAAACAGTTGCGGCATTTAATCCAGATATTAATACATAAAAAAAGTATATGAAATTACCTTTTAAATTTAAAAATGACTCTTAACTGAAGTTTTCTGTTTTCAATAAACTTTGATAATGATGATTTGTTGCAAGAAGTGAAGAAAGAAAAGAAGAAAGAAGCAAGAAGTTAAAAAAAGAATACATGAATATATTTCTCTTTACTAATATTGTGAGTATAGATTGAAAATAAGCGATTTGTATTGAAACTCATGTGACAGGTATATTTCTGATCGGGCTGAAATAAATTTTACCTAAAAGCTAAAACCCTAGGCTGCAAACATCAGTCCAGAATGATAGGACTTCCCATTTGAAAACCTTAAATGGGAAGTCTTGTCCCACCTGCAGTATTCACCAGACATTGCCCCCTCTGATTATGTTTTTTTCTGATTGATGACACATTAGGGTGTTTCATTTCCGACAATTTTTTTAAAATGGTTACGTTACATGCATAACAGGGTAAATAATGGGCCAAAAAAAAGTCTGTAAATTTTTCAAAGTTTTAAAATGTCATCTATCTTGAAAAAATAACGTTTTTAAACTTTTTTCAAGTTTAAATTTGAATAACTTAAAAAATAATTAATTTTATGTTACGTTACTGGATGTATATATCAAAGGTTATTAGATGAACATTTGGTGAAATTTTCAGAAAAATTGGTTAATGTCTAAAGGTTGCCGTATTAAAATATAAAGCTACAAAACCTTTTATTTTTTTAAATCTTAAAAAATATATCATTAAAATTCAATAAGGCTATTTTTAGGATTAGGCTTTTTGTAAGAATAATAATTAATAAAGAAGATACTAGTAATATAAAAAATACTATAAAGTATTAATTAGTTATGATTTCGAATAGGATGGATTTTGCTTTCTGTGTTGTTCATCAACTTGCAAAATAAGTTATCGCTGTTCTTCATTTTGTGCACACTCGCAGAAATCATTTGCTACCTCTAATTGTTTAACAAAATTTTCTGTGGTTGGATAATCTTGGAAGAACTTCCACTCTTGTGGAATCATCTGGAGTCATTTCTGGTTGTTTATTATTCCTAATAAATAAAAAGAAGCCAAGACCGTGGTCCAATTGAAAAATAAATAAGGGTTGAAGAATTTCATGTTGGAAATTTTGGTTTCCCAATTAAAAAAGTTTTTGGTCTTGGAATAGAAAAAAAGTCTCTTTGCTATTATTCTGGTAAATTCTGACAATTTTTCATTAAATAAAGATAAAATAACAAGCTCTTCTGTTGAATACCAAAGGTGACAGTTAAATGACGAAATTATAGCGGTTGTGATATCTGAATCTTCTACTTGATACCAGTTTGTTGCAGCAAAAAATTTAAAGTCTGGAGCAAATATGGAAAATCCTCAAGCGAAGAAATTGCATTGAATAAAAAAGACATTTTTAAAATATATATAGAATGTGACATAAATCTTGCATTGTGAATTGCACTTGGTTTGTGAATTTTGAGTATTCTGTCCATTGATAGTTTTCCCCAAAGGTAGATAATAGTTAATTCAATTAACTCAAAATAATCTTCTCGCGGAAATATTTTCTCTTTGAGGCATTGGTAAGGCTATTTCAGAACTAAACTTGATTGATTAAATATTTTTGATTTGATGTCAGTAGGCCATTCAAAAAAATTAAAGTTTGAGTAATCAATATCAATTCTTGAAAATTCAAAAAAACGGAAATGTTTAAAAATGGGTTCATCTGGACTCTTGCTATCTCCTCGTAATGCGGTAAATGCATGTTTCATTATGATGATGGCGACATGCTAGCCATAGAAGAGGTCTCTTTAACTCAATTTCAATTAAAGTTGCTGCTTCTTTTTTATTACCTGTGTTGCTTGCTGTTGTATCAAAGCATATACCAACAATGTTTTCCAAAATATTCCAATCTTGCGCAAGTTTCACAGCTGTATCACATTGAATTTTACCTGTCGAACCTTTAATCAAAGGTACACCAATAAGTTTCGGCCTGCAAATATAAGTTAAGTGAGTTTCTTTGAAAACAAAAATAAAAAGTATACATAAGATTTATATAAATAAATAAGTACCCATTAAGAGATCCGCTAATAAGAACTGCTACACGTTCTTCATTATAAGCTATGTCTAAATCAAAAAACTTCGAATCCCGGTGCAAATGGCCTTTTTAGGTTTGTTTATCTACCAGTCAGCTTTAATGGACAGAACAGTATTCTCCCGTGCATATTGCCTTTGACGATGCACAGTTGATACTGACATGGACATATTATTAAGTTTGCCAGCACTTTTGCAGATGATAGCAGATTGAAATAGAAGCTGTTGGCGAACTGATAAACAGCATCAGTCTGCCACAGACGCTGTTACTTCTGAGAGCTTCTTTGCTGATATTTACTAGATTTTTGATCTTTGGTTGACCTTTTCCAAAAAACCATGCTTAGTCTATCTTCTTAATGTTCTAAAATTTTTGAAACACCTAGATCGATGCTACCTGTCATGTGATACTTTCTGCTACTCTTTTAATCCTCATAAAATGCCCAATCTTCTTTAAATTTTGGTCTATCTGATATTAATAACTTTTCATATGCATTTATTGCTGAAATGTTGCAAAGTTGCTCAAGTTCATTACAAAATCTGACAATTTTTTCTTTTCCAGGTTTAACATTTCGACTTGCTTGATCAAATTTTTTTATTTTCATCTTTTCCTCCAACAATTTGGTAAGCAATAAAAGACAAGAGTTATCTGATCAAATTGGTACTCCATCTTGATTATTTTTTCTAAAGTTCATCGTTATAATAAAATATTTGTTTATCCAATAAACTAGTTTTAAAATTATTTTTAAAATTTCAATTTTGCTAACTGATATAACAGCCAACTTTTTAAAAATAAGTTTATGAAATTTATATACATAATATACATAAATATATACATAATTTACATACATACAGATGTTTATTTTGCTATTTAATCGCGCAACGATCTTAAGTGGTCAATTATGCTCAAAACTTAAATTTTGCATTTTATTTAAAGTATTAAGTTTTTTAAAGTATTTAAGGAATTTTTTAGCAAAAAAATATGTTAAAAAAATTAAACTTTATAATATGGCGACCTCTAGACATTAACCAATTTTTTTGAAAATTTGCCCAAATGTTCATCCAATAACCTTTATTACATACACTAAGTAACATAACATGAAATTAATTATTTTTTTAAGTAATTTAAATTTAAAGTTAAAAAAAGGGTAAATAGCACTACTTTTTCATAACAGCAACTTCTAGATGATATTTTAAAATTTTGAAAAATTTACAGACTTTTTTTTGGCCCATTATTTAAATGGGCCAAAAAAAATAAATGGGCCATTTTTGAAAAATTGTCGGAAATGAAACACCCTAATGACACATGGCCTGGTTGAGGAGCAATTTTCTTTTTATGACAATATCAAAAAATGAACCGATGATTATGTCTGCATGCTACCTAAAAGATGGGAGAAGGTCTTAGCTGTGGGAATTTTGAATCATCTGAGTCTTCTAAAAATATACTGTTGGTTTTTATTAAACACTCATTTTCAATGCTCCCAATACATGACAGTAAAAAGCATAGAAGAATAACTTGTATATTTAAACCATGTTCTTTATTATTTGTTTTAAAGACAGAAGTTTTAAAGTTTAAATTTTAATACAGTTCAATATTAAAAGGGATTAAATTGATAATTGAAAAAATTAAAAAGAAAAAAAAATTGAATAAGTAAAAGCATATTAATATAGTCTAGTATTTATGTGTTTTTTTTTTTTTTTTTTAAGTATCTATGTGGTTTTTTTTTTTTAAATAACCTATTATTGTATAGCATATGTTTCATACTCTATTATATTTTAGTATGTGTTTTATTTAATAAAAGTTTTTTAAACCAACTTTTTATTATTACAAAACCTTTGACTTAACAAAAAATTTCATATAAAAGTTTAAAATTAAAAACAAAATTTTTTAGTAAGGATCTGAGTTTAAAAATTCTAATCATTAACCTTTTGTGTTTTTAGATATTGGAGACGTTTTGGTCTAATGCTCTTTTAGAGCTAAAAGGGACCCAAAAGCATGAATATAAGCACTGGGTGCAAACAGTTCATGATAACATTGTCAATGATAGACCATTGTCACGCACGCGAAGAATTTCTTCAGAAAGTTTAAATAATTTTGAATTACCTAATCAATCAGAAGTTCATATGGAAGAGAGTTTTACTATATATTTAGGTTTTTAAATTTTTTTGTTAAAATTTTGAATTCTTTTCTAAATAAAAAAGTATACACATAATGGGTGACAGTTGTCTTAAGAAGCCTTTAAAAAGTATAAACATATTGGGTGACTATGTAAGAGTTAATTTGACTTACTTCTATCAACCAATTAAAAATTCTTTTCCATCACTTAACAGTCTTTCTATCAAGAGTACTGTAATATGAAACAGATTGATCTTAACGATAACAACCATTCATTGAAAGATTGTACCGATGTATAATTTCTGGCTTTTCTTTAATTACTCCACAACGAGAAGGTACTGCAACAACATTTTTTACAAACTTAGTAGAAATAACTACAACTGGTTTTTTAGCTTATCTCGCCACTAAACAAAAAGAAGAATTCCTGATTTACTACAATAATAGTTTGTTTGTAGATGCTTCATTCTACAACTTTTTTGAGATTTTTTATGTGATTAGTTTGTAATGTTTGTAATAAAATGATTTTGATGTTAGAAAGGAGATCAAAGAGTGTGTTGTGTAATATATATCAGCAAAAACATGGTGACCCTTCCCAAGAAGTTTAAGTAAATAGTCCAAGGTTTTTTTCTAAAATCAAAAAAGGTATTGAAAATAAATATATTTTTACTATTAGTTGAATACAGGAAAATTTAAAAACAAAATAAGTGTTAGCTCAGTAAATTTTGATTTAGATATTTTTAATTTTTTTTTAATATATTTTATTTTAGTCATTTTAGATGTTAGTTATTATAAAAAAATTTGTTTCTGGATTAGTGCTGGAAATTTTTTTTTAATCTATTAGCATTGTATATGATGTACACCTACAATAGGCATAGAAAAAGTGAGAGGTGGACAAATGGGCAAAAGCCCCCTCCCTGCCAAATTTACTCAAAAGAAGGGGCTCACCTCTATTCTTACCCTACAAATCCCCAACCTTGTTTGCTCCAACCCCAACCTTGTTTGCTCCAGCACCCTCATGCTAGCCAGAGCAATATTTTTAATACTCGTATATAAATTAAACATGTTGACTCAGAGAAGATTTACATCAATTTTGATTATCAAATTAGATTCATTTTCAGAGTCATTTTTAAATGTTGATGAGCAGCTGTTTACATAAGTTGTTTAAACAGTTTCATGATGTTCATAATCCTGAAAAAAAAATCTTTTAATTTGTATTTAAACTAAAACGTATGCAACTTTTTTGTTGTCCCTCATATTACATCTCTCAATATTCCTCTCATTGTATAACAATCTCTCTAAGTAATAATTTCTCTCCTTGTATAACAATTTACTTAAACCATAACTACTCAAATTTTTTTTTTTTTAATTATAAGTTTCTAATCTAAAATTATAATCTTACCCCACCTAAATATGAAGCATGAAGCAACTAAACTTAAATTGAAATATGTTTTTTGGTAGCAGCTAATTGTTTTAAACTTACTTGCTCCATATGTGGCAATAAAAGAGATAGAGCTTAGTTCTTGTGTAGATAATCAAATTTTTCTACTTGATCAATTGTTTGGTTGTCTGGCTTAAAAATAAGCAATATATATATATATATATATATATATATATATATATATATATATATATATATATATATATATATATATATATATATATATATATATATATATATATATATATATATATGTGTGTGTATATATATGTATATATATATATATATATATATATGTATATATATATGTATATATATATATATATATATATATATATATTAGTGATGTAGCGATCACACATTTTTGGCCGATGCCGATGTATTAACTAAATATTAAAATTTTTAAAAATATAAAATGATACAGTTTAAAATCATGTAAACTTTTCTATGGAATCAGAATTGGCAAACAAATACTTAAACCCAAATCAGAGCCAAACCCTTATTTTAAAAGATATTAGAAGCTCAGTTAAAATAATATACATTTTTTAGTTTTTTTAACTACGAAAATTTTCAAAAAATAAATACAATTTCAGAGGAATGCTTTTTATTTCAATTTAAAAAGAAAATGTTATTAAGATAAACAGTTTAGGATTTTAAACTCTTTATAAAAAACAAATAGAAAAAACATTTATAAATACATTTTTTCAAAATAAAATAAAAGACTTTAAAATCATACACCAAAAACATTGTAATGTAAAAACATAAGCATTTCTTCTGTTTCTGGAGCCAACCTATTTCGTTGTGAAGAATAAATTTGTCCTCCACAATTGAACAACTCTTCACTTTCAACAGAAGATGGAGGGTATGATGGGCATGATCTATTTCATCTGAGCTATTGGAACTAATTGCTTGAAGTTGTTTCTCTTTTTGCTCCCCACCACACTATAGGAATTTCTTGTTGCATGATTATGTCTTGGCTCAAATACATTAAGACTTCAATTTTCAATTTTAGATGTTTGCTTTCTTTTTCTTGCAGAACTTCAGATGATGTGTTTTTGATTATAGTGTTTTTTTTTACAATAAAATTTTCAAAGCATTTAAAAAAATTGAAACCTAGATTTATTGTACTTGATGAAAAACTGACCTTAGGTTGAAATTCCATATGATCTTTTTGTTGGAGACTTTTTGAGCAATCTACAAGCATGTTTTCAAAATAACTATCAGTTTCTTCATTTGGAAAAAAATTAATTTTGTATCTTGGATCTTTAAATGTGGGTAAAATGAGATTTTCGTCATTAAGATATTTTTCTATATAATTTTTTATAGTAATTTTATTATAAAATAAATAATTTAATTTTTTACATTCTTTTAAAGTTGTCCCTAATCCTAAAAACAAGGGAGACTTTTCAGCTTGAACCAACATGGTTTTTATAACTTTTTTAGTTGGAATTATAGCTGATGCAATTTTTTTTTAATTCTGATTCACTCCCAACAAGACTGCAAGCAACCACTATTAAGTTGGGAGTTAGGACTAGAAAACAAGAATAGAGTTATAGATCAATGATTGACAGAAGACTTAAAAGTTGAAGGTTGTATGAGTCAGAAAAACATGAAGATGGGAGAGAGTTCCAAAGGATTGAAGTTCGGGGAAAAAAAACTAGATGAATTAAAGTTTTAAGAGCATGCAGGAGCAAATGCAGTTAAAGAATCAGACTTTGCTGAATGATGAGTCAAGCGAGAATGAGTTTTAGTTGATGGAACTAGAGATGATAGCTCCTTTGAGCAGCGACTATTATAGTATTTGTAGAAAAGAGAAAGAGATGCAACTTTACAACAATAGGAAAGAGGCTCAAGCTTAGCAGATAGAGCAGGTCCAACTACGTTTGCAATGCGTTTTTGGGCCTTGTCTGAAAGAGAAAGAGCATCATTAGAAGAACCAGCCCAAATAAGAAAACAGTATTCCATACAGGGATGAATAAGAGATTTGTAGAGGTAGAGAATGGAATCAGGAGAAAGAAAATGGCGAGCATGATAAAGAGAAGCAACCTTAGCAGATTCTAGTTTAGCAATTGATTGTATATACGGTTTCCAGGAAAGGTCAGTAGTAAACGGTAATCCAAGAAGATGTAAACAAGAAGAAGAATTGAGAAGGTTGTCATTCATTAATAAAGGAATGTCGGCAGTATTGTGATAGTTGTTTGCAGTAAATAACTGGGTTTCGTTGGAGTTAAAATTTACAAGCCACTGTGAGCTCAATCTGTTACAGAAGTGAGATCAGATTCAAGATTGGCTGCCTGTTCTAAGCAGTTGAAAAGAGAAGACTTTCTCTTTTCAACCACTTAGAACAGGCAGCCAATCTTGACAGGAGTATAAAGTTGTTAAGTATAAAGTTTAATCATCAGCAAAAAGAACTGCAATTGCTTTATGCTCACTTAACAAATTTGTTATATCATTAAACATTTTTAAAAATTGTAGTAATTTTTCTAAAATAATCCATTTATTGTTTTTCAGTGTCTTTAGTTTAGAGTTATCACTATAACAACAAAATGGGATCAAAGTAGGATTCTGTTCAAAAATTCTTTCAAACATAAAATATTCCATCTTGTTGAAATGTCTTGTTTGAACATAAAATATTCCATCTTGTTCAAACATAAAATATTCCATCTTGTTCAAATATAAAATATTCCATCTTGTTGAAATGTTTGAACTTTTCAGGCATTTAAAATGAGTTTAATGTTTTCAATAAGCTTTAAAAGAAGATGGAGAATTATTAATTTGGGTTATTCAACACAAGTTGCAAAGTGTGTAAAAAACACAGCAAACTGTTGTAACCTGCCTCTCTTATTCCAGCTATCATATTAGCTGCATTATCTCTAGCAACTAAATGTACCTTTGAAACTGGAATAAGAAAGTCATTCATAGAACTTTGAATTGCTTCACATATATTTTTGGCAGTATGCGATACATTAAGTTGACAAACTTGAAAAATTGCAGATTTTTGATGGAATTCATTAGTTAACAAATGAGCTATCAAGCTAAGAAATAAGCATTTACCTTTGGTAGATGCTTTGCTTAGATGATATGCTCCTTTGGTAGATTTGGTAGATACAACCATCAGTTGTAAACAAAATTTATGAAGCATCATTTATTTCTTTTTAGATATTTAGTGTAGCTTTGTTATATACATTTTGAAAAACAGAGTTTTTAATGTATTTTCCATTTTGAATGCAATACTTAGGACATATATGATTATTATCTGTAGTAGAAGACATTGGATTTCAAAGATTGGTAAAATCTTTGAAATCTGATGTTTTGACAAAGATTGGTAAAATCTTTGAAATCTGATGTTTTGACAAAGATTGGTAAAATCTTTGAAATCTGATGTTTTCTACTATAGAAAAATGTTGAATATCAACAGCAATCATTTCTGCAATATAATTATTAATTAATTGAGACTTGAGATTTACATTAATACCCCAGGGCTTTTATTCTCTTAAGTGTTTTTAACAAAGTTTGTTAAGACAAACTTTGTTAGAAACACTTGATTTTCTTAAAAACATTTTATTCATTTTTTGCTCACCTTCTGTTTTCTTCTTTATTAAGTTTCAACTCTTTGGTTGCTATTTATTTATGTTTTGTATTAATGACACAACATATTTATTGTGTTAAAAGACTTTTTTTATTTGTTACCTCTTGTAATCTTCAGTGTGCATGTACTACATATTGCAATTGAGGCATCTTCAAGAGAAATAGTAAAATATTTCCATACCCAACTACATGATTTTATCGGAATACCTTTTCCAAACAAAGCTGTTGCCATTCTGAATATAATTTTGATTCTGTAACTTTATTAATCTTTATTAATTGTTAATTTAGATATTTAAATTAACAATAATAGGTTTAACTGTAACTTTATTGTTAATTTATAGTAACATAGAAGAATACTTGAACACATATATATAGATAGCAATGCTTAAATAGGTTACTTATAATTATAACAATAGAACAACAAAAAATAACACTAAAAACAAATTTATAGTAATATAAGTATAAATACATTCAGCTGTTAAATTAAAAGTTATAAATATTATCTTAAGAATAAAAGATTTGCTTGTAAACAAAATCAATATTTTATTTTAATATCTTTGCTTCCAACAAGGCTGCAAGCAACCACTATTAGAGTTGGAAGTTACTGGAAGAGAAAAGATGAAAATTGTAGAGCAAGATAACGATTGACAGATGACTTAAAAGATTGCAAATTAAAAATTATATGGATCAGGAAAGCAAGATGAAGGAAGCAAATTCCAAAGAGCTGGTGTTCGAGGAAAAAAACTTGACGAATAAGCGTTTTTGGAGCACTTACGAACAGTCACAGAAAAAGGATGACACTTAATTGAATGACGAGTAACACGAGAATGAATTTTAGTAGATGGCACAAGAGACGCTAGCTCTTTAGAGCAGTGCTCATTATAGTATTTGTAGAAAAGAGAAAGAGAAGCAACATTACGACCATGTAATAATGGTTGGAGTTTGGCTGCAAGAGCAGGTCCAACTATGTTTACAATGTGTTTTTTGTCTAAAAGAGAAAGGACATCATTAGAAGATCTGCTCCAGATATGGCAACAGTATTCAATACAAGGGCGGGTTTGAGATTTAAAGAGATAAAGAATAGAGTCCAGAGTAAGAAAGTGTAGAGCTCGATAAAGAGATGCAACCTTAGCAGATGCTAATTTTGCAACAGATTTGATATAAGGTTTCCAAGAAAGATCGGAAGTAAGAGTTTATCCAAGAAGGTGAAGGGTAGATGACTCATTGAGTACATTATCGTTCATAAATATAGGAAGATCTAAATTATTGCGATAACAATAGGAGCTGAAAACTTTTATCTGAATTAAAGTTCACCAGTCACTATGAGCCCCATGCTGTAGCAAAAGTGAGATCCTCTTCAAGCTCAAATCCCCCCTCCAAGCAATCAGAGAGTGCTGGCTTCTTATCATGACAGGAATAAATGGTAGTATCATCAGCGAACAATATACCTTAGATATGAGAACATCTGGAAGATTGTTAATGTAAATTAAAAAGAGTATAGGGTCAAAAATTGAACCTTAAGGAATCCCTGAAGTTACAGTATATGAAGAAGAGTGCTGTCCATCGAGGACAACTTTTATACTACGATTGGAAAGGAAGGATTCAATAATCTTAAAGATGTTACCAGATACACCATACGAAGAAAGCTTATGGAGAAGACCAGCATGCCAAACTTTATCAAAAGCTTTAGAAATGTCAAGAGCGATAGCCTTAACCTCTCAACATTTGTCTAATGCGTGATAAAACCTATCGGTTATTACTGTTAGCAAATCGGCTGTAGAATGAGAAGATCAAAATCCATATTGGTGATCAGAAAGTAAGTTATTAGATTCAAGATAAGAGATTAAGTGTTTGTTAATTAAAGATTCAAAATCCTTGCTTATAATAGGAAGAAGTCTAATGGGACGGTAGTTAGACAAATCAGATCGCTCTCCAGAATTTTCGAAAATAGGGATAACAGATGCTGCTTTCCAGCAGGCTAGAAAACAAGACTCTGATATGCACTTGTTGAATAGTTTTAAAAGTATAGACGACAGCTCTGGAGAACACTTCTGCAAGACTATAATAGGTATGTTGTCCTGACCACAAGCTGTAGAAGAATCTAAGCAGGAAATCACTTTAGATACAGAAGCTGGAGTGATACGAAGGTCAAGCAATGGGTCAACTTGTTTGTTGGCTAAATCAGGTAGAATGCAATTAGTGGAATTAATGGAATTAGTGGAAGAGTTAGAAGAGATGATATTGATGAAAAGTTCTTAGCAAGCAATTTAGCTTTGTCTTGTGAGGTGACAAAGTCTGAACCATGCAAGAGAGGTGTAATTGCAGATTTGACCTTATTATTGATACTGTTAAAGATTCTCCAGAAGTCACGAGAGCCTAATTTTTTAGATGAGATACAAGATTTCATGACCTGAGAATAGTGGGCTTTGGCGTTAGACAAAATCTTTTTACAATGGTTTCTAGTAGTAATAAACAGACGTCTAGTTTTTTGGAGAATTGTTTTGCTGATAGATATGGAAGTAACGGTTTCGATTGGCAATTGCAGCAGCACAATGTGAGGATAACTTTGGAGAAGAGTGAGGCTAGACCTGGAATCGTCAAGAAGGGATAAAAGATTCGATGCCTACGTGAATCCACGAAGTTATGTAAGAAGCACATTTGTCAGCAGGAAGACGAAAGATTTTTACCCAAGGGCCATCACGGAGAAAATCACAGAAAGAGTCCCAGTCAGCTTTAAGGTAGTTGTAAGTGGTACGATGATAGGGGGATTCAGATGATGAAGAAGAATGAGGTAATAGTTTTAGAGAGATCAAACTGTGATCAGAAGCTCCTAAGGGTGAATGTGGAGAAACTGAACACTGACTAGGATCAGAAACAAGGCATAAGTTGAGTAGAGAAGGTAAATGATTCGGGTTGTCTGGAAAGCAAGTTGGAAAGTTGACTATTTGAGTTAGGGATTGAGAAAGGCAAAAGTTGTGGGCTTTAATGCCTGCAGAGTCACTGACATTAGAGCCAAGCCATTCAGTGTGATGAGCATGAATGATAGGTTTAGAGAACTTGGTGATGACGGTGGTTTTTTGTGTTTTATAGTTTTTGGTACTTTATTCATTTTTAAATTTGTTTTTTAAGTTTAAGAACTTGACTCAAAGCATAGATAGTACTCAGTACACTGTTTAATAGCCCAAGCAATTGCCTCATTACTATTAATAAACCCTAAGCAAAGTAACAAAGGGCTCCAAATGTGGCTTTGGCAATGCACACCAAAAGTACAAACAGGGACACCATCTATGCGCAACATGGCACTGTTAATACTTTGATATTTTTCAGCTGTTGATGGAATCAGCCTCCCTGAGAGCAACTTCAGAGTTCGGGAAACCTGACTACCAGCTGGCCTCAGAACCATAAAACTGAGTTTTAGAGCTGTTCCCTCATTAGGAGATAATAGAATAAGTTGCCTAGCCATAAAAATAGAGACACAAGCAAAACCCATGCATTGAGTCAAGAAGATCCAGCATTCAACATCCTAAACTGGAAACAATGTTTTAAAAATACATCTGCGCCAGCCAAATAGATGAAGAAGGGGTGCAAGGTCGGTCAACAAATAGAATCTGTTTACTCCTTAATCTAATTATCTCTATTAATCTATTAATCAAGATTTCACTATCTGTCTGTATATAAACAATTTCTCAAAAAAATTTTAAGTAATGGATAAACTTTAGATTATTTATCATTTAATTATTATCATAATGCAGGATAAAAGTAGTATAATGTCATCAGTCAGAAAATCGATATCGATTCTGATTGTGCAAAAAGTGATAGATTACGCTGATGCTGATGCCAATTAATCAGTACATCACTAATATATATATATATATATATATATATATATATATATATATATATATATATATATATATATATATATATATATATATATATATATATATATATTTCTACAAGCTTGTCTTATTTTAAATTAAATCTTTCTTTTTCAGCTTTTTTTCCACGTCCAATACTAACATCAACAGCCATAAATACTTAAGTTTTTTATAAATTGTTTTTTATGAATTACAACAGCATATGCAAAAAGTGCATTTGCTTTCAATCATTGACTGAGTAAAGCAGATAACATATCAGTTTTTAGCTGATCTACAGTATAGTTTCTTATATTTTTCACAAGTTTTCTTAGAAACATCCATATCTTAGAATATCTCTTTGGAAGATGTATAAATTTCTTTTCCATTCCCTACAAGATAACTCAATAAACAAAATATGTTTACCGAAGCTTTCTTTTTGGTCTGACAATGAAGTATTAATTACTTTTGAAAAAAAAATCATTGTCAATAACTAAATAAGTGAAATTAAAATCAAAATTGAAATATCACTGAACTAATAAATATGAAATAGCACTCAACTAATATCACTGAACTAATATTGCACTAACTATTTAATTTAAAAAAACTATTTAATAATAATAAAAAAACTAAAAAATTTACCATTTTGCTTGCACTAACTGATATCACTGAACTAATAAATATGAAATAGCACTGAACTAATATCATTTTTAAAAGTATCACTTTTTTTAAAAAGTGACAAAGTTAAATTTTTTTCCTACTCTTTTTTCCAAATTTGAAAATATACATTTTAACAAAAAATTTACTCACCCTATTGGTTTAGTGTTATTTTGTAACTTCACTTTTGGTATTTCATTAAAAGAATGGTGCCATCTCTGTTAAATGAAGCTTGATGCTTCTATATAACTTTAAGTTAAATATAACTTTAAGTTAAATATAACTTTAGGAAGTTATATTTAAAGCTGTTATATTTAATGTTGTTTACATTTCTCTGCCAATATCAACAAAGCCCAATGGTTAAAGTCTCAATTTAATGAAATAAAGTCTCAATTTAATTTGCAAAACTATAATAATTAAGATGCTTTTGATGATGATGGATTTTTACATAAAAACTTTTTAAAGACATTTATTTCTTTATGCATTTATTTTTATTTATTTGTTTATGCCTTTTAACTTTAACTGTCCTAGTAATTAAAAAAACTATATTTTTCTAATTTTTAAAATTTTAGAATAGACAAATATTGCTCAACGTTTTCATAACTTAGAAATTATATATTTTTTTAAATTAGTTTTGTGAGAAATCATATTTATTATTCAAATTTATTTTGATATTTATTATTCAAAATTTTAACTATTCTAATAGACCTGATTTTAGAAAATAAATATTTTTATTTTATTTAATATGTTTTAGTTACTAAAACAATTAAAATGTGTAGTGATAATTGTCATCTTATGATCTGCCATTATTAAAACTCTGAAACTTTTTAAAAAACAAAATTATGAACTTTTACTTTAAGAACTTAGATCTGCATGATATTAATATGTTATTTTAATATATATTTATATGCTTATTAGTTTTTTTTAATGTTATTCATAATAGGGCGGGGAAAAAAATTTAAAATTGAGAAGGTTGCAGTCTAAACTCAACTTTGAACTAGTAAATCAAAAAAAAATTCTTTTTTCAAATCCATGCTTTATGCAAGCAGAATTCTATTGGGCCTAGAAATTCTTTTTTTGTTATCTTTTGTAGAAGGAAAAATTACTGTTACGTTTTTAAATTTTTTTTTTATTAATTCAGTGTTCTTATGGGGAAATACAAATTAAATTTTTGTTAACTTAATTAACTTTTTTTGGTCAAATTTTTCCATTTCCTTGTAATGTCATCGAAAATGATTAAGTGTGCAAAATTTGAGCAAAATTGGTTGAGAAAAAAGCTTTCAAAAATTGATTTCAAATTTTGTGGCACACAAACATATATATATAGAAAGTAACCTTATATAAAGCATGGAAAAAATGCAAGGGAGGATTTAGTTAGGAAATGTGATTTTTACCCCACTGGGTACAAATTTTTTTAAAGCAATTAAGTATGGCTCTGGTTTTACTTGTTCTACTACAAATAAAAAGTTATTTTTATTACAAAAAATTTTTCCAACTTTTCTACAGCTTGTAATCCAGACAACATCCCTGTCACAGTCTTACACAAGTGTTCTCTTGAAGTGTTCTTAAAGTACTCTGAGTGTTCTCCAGAACTAAACAACCTGGAACTTTTTAAAAAGTGCTTAACTGAATGTTATTTTCTTGCCTACTTGAAAATAAATATGGATTTTTATCTCTTGTACAAATACTAACTTATTAACCATAATAACAGAATGGAACTTGCATTAGAAGTGGAAGTGGTGAGGTGGAAGTGGTGAGGTGGAAGTGGTGAAGTGGAAGTGGTGAGGCAAATGCTACTGCTCTTGCTATACAAAAATGTTTCAATAAAGTCTGACGTGCTTTTCCATAACTTTTAATTTAAAATTCTGAATTGAAAAAGCTATTAAACATTCTTTTCAAATCACAGTATTAAAATGTTGTTACCTGTCTAAACTAATGATTTTCTTGATAATTTTAAAATGGCTACAACTAAAAAATGATACAACTAAACTAATGCTTTGGAATTCTCTCACATCAACTGTTTCTTTTAACAAAAAAAAAAAACTTGAGGCATTAAGAAAAAGAAAGATTGAGATAGTGTTTATCAGAAAAAGAAAGATTGAAGTAGCTTTTATCAGAAAAAGAAAGATTAAAGTAGCTTTTATCCGAAAAAATCTAATTAAAGTAGTTTAAACAAGAAAAATGAACTTGCAGTTAATGTAGTTTTTAATTGGGACAAAAAAATAGTTAAGATGATGCTTGGTATTTGTGCATTAAATATCAGGAGATAGAATGATAGAAATGACAATGATGAAACTTGCAACAGTTTCTTGTTTTTTCAAAGCTGCAAAAGTTAACTAAGTTGCAACAGTTTCTTGTGTTAATATTTAATACACTACTTATTATTTATATACTTAGTATATATATATATATATATATATATACATATATGTAAATAATATTATATTAAATATATGTATATTATACTTATTTTACATATATTATATATATACTCTAAAATGTTAAGTATTTATAAAAATATATACTTATATAATACTTAATTTTTTTAATGTTTTTATTCACTAATATTGCAGTTTTAATTTAGTTTTTGCTTATAATTATAAATTTTGTAAAAATTTTAAATATATATATAAATTTTGCTTTTAGCTATAACATTCGTTAAATGCGTTTTTATTTTTAAGTTTTTATTGCTCTAAAATTTTTGTGTGTTTTTATATAAAATCTTAGTATTCTTTACTTTATATGACTTTTTATTTAAGAATTTAAATTCTTTATCTTATTTTTATAATTTATATAATAATAACATTGTAGTTATTAATATATTATTAATTGTATATATTATTAACTATTATTAATTGTAATATATTATTAACTTCAATGCAATTTTTATTTTTTTACTTTTTCTAAATTTTTTTTAATATTTATTTTATATTCTTGATATTTAACTTTTGAGCATTTTTTTGCACTTTTATGTTAATAAATTGTTTTATATAGGAAATCAAATAAAAAGTATGCATAATATTCGATTAGTCTGTCGTGATGTAATGGATTACTGTCAATGTAAGACCTCATTTATTGGGTAAATGTGCAACCTCTTATTATTCATTAGAATCAGAAATTTTTGTATTTTTTGATTTTTATCAAAATAGTATGCTGCTGAAATTTCATTCATTGTTTGATTTTTTAGAGATAGCATGGTACTGCAACCTCAGCGTCTTCAGACAGCAATGACGTTATACTCTGAATCTTTATCTGGTCTTATTTTGCTAGTTGATGACAGGTTAACTGCAAGAACTGGTATTAAAAAAAGTAATAAAATTAAAATTAGTTATGAACTTGAAACAAAAATTCATTAAAAATTTTGATTTTGATTTGCATACTTAAGAATTACTTTTTTTTTTCTTTTTTTTTTTTACTTTAATTTTTGTTTTTAGGTCTACTGGTAACTAAACTAAACTTTTATCAGAACTTCCTTAAGATAAAAGTTTTTTTGTTTTCTGTTTTCTAAACTGTTACATTTGCAACAATTCCACATAGCTGTTTAATGGGTGGTTCATAAATCTTTGCAGAAATTTTTTATGCCCTATATCTTGAAACACTTATATTTAATTTTTTAATTTTTTTTAGATTTTATTTCTTTCATAAAAAAATAAATAAAAAATTAAGTTTTTATCTTTATTGCACGTGAAATGGGGAATCCTAAAAGAGAAGCTATTAATAAAAGAATAGTAAGTTACTATTTAAATTTTGTTAATAAAAATATCACTGTTAAACACTTTAAATACGAAAAAAAATCTGAAAGAACAATTTATTTGATAAGTAAAAAATATTACCATTCTTCAATAACTGAGGTTTTACCAAGAAGTGGCCGCCCAGTCAAACTAGAGCTTGGCAAAATTAAGAGACAAAATCTTTCAAAAACAGAGATAGAAAAAGTCAGAGAACTGAAGCTAAAAAAATTAAATATTTCACAAAGTACAGTAAGTTGATAATTAAAAAAAAATTCAATGTAGAAAAAAAAGTAAAAGCGTTATTTATTAGTGAAATAACAACGTCCAAAAATTATCAGAACCTTAAGAAAATAAGCAACAAAATCTTTTGTTGGAAAAACAATAATTATCAATGATGAAAAATATTTTACCTTAAGCAACACTGAAAGGTGATGATGGTTATTATAAAAGTTCAATATTAAATACAAAATTAAATATAATAAAATACAGATATTAAATAAAAATAATTAAATACAGATATTAAATACAAAAAAAAAGATCTCAGAACCATTTATGGAAGAATTACCTTTTTCAATTGATGCTAAGTGCTATATCAATAAATGCTTGAGACCTAAATTAATTCTATTTATTAGATCAATGTATAATGAACACAAATATATATTTTGACTTCATGAAAACTAAAAACGTCAAATTTTTCCTAAGGATGATAATCCTCCAAATGTTTTTCAAGCCCATATTCAAAAATGGATGGCATGTTATGGATGTTATGTTCTGCAAAAACAAAGCATCTGTTGATCAAATTTTGAAAGAATTTGATTTAAATGAGTTACAAAGCCATATGGAGAAGGTAAAATATAAATTTCATAATATAGCCGACCATGGCTCTTATAGAATTATATAATAATTATTTACAATAAAAGTTTTTTTTTTACTTAAAAATTAATATTTACTATAACAAATCTAGCAAAGTAGCTTAAATTTAAAGTATTTGCGGTAGTGGTGTAGTGGTAAAGCGCTCACTTCATAAGCGAGAGATTCTGAGTTCTATCCCCACCACGTCCCTGGTAGTACCGCGCTCAACTCTCCGCACAGCGGCCTTGTAGGTCAAGGTTCGTGTTTCGGAGTTATAAAGTTGAGAGAGGGTTATAACCACTATTAAGTAGCCTCCTTGTCTGTAGTGGCCTTCTTGGCTTTGAGGAGGTGAATAACAAAAAAAAAAAAAAAAAAAATTAAATTTACAAATAGACTTATGAAGACTTATCAATCACTACTTAATACAAAAACTGTATACAGAATAAAAATCTTAATAATTTACTTCTTAAGTAAATAGAAGATTAAATTGAAAGCAAAAAGAATCAAATCAATTTTAATTAACAAATTGCAAAATTTGGCAATAACAAAGTTTTCAATTATTATAGAGGGCATCCCTCAAATCATGTCAAATCAGAAAAAGAAAAGAATGTAACCCTATGATCTGGATTTTTAATAACTTTATGTTAAAAATTTTAATGTCCCAAAAAAACCAACTCCTTCTTTGCAATATTCAGATTTTGCTGATTTATGCTAACTCTCAAGCATTTTTTGATTTTTTTCATTGAGTTGCATTATTTAACTACGATGAAGTATCAACCTGAAATTTAAGTTGCAATTTTTAACAACGATGAGGTATCAACCTGAAATTTAAGTTGCAATATTTAACAACGATGAGGTATCAACCTGAAATTTAAGTTGCAATATTTAACAACGATGAGGTATCAACCTAAAATTTAAGTTGCAATATTTAACAACGATGAGGTATCAACCTGAAATTTAAGTTGCAATTTTTAACAACGATGAGGTATCAACCTGAAATTTAAGTTGCAATATTTAACAACGATGAGGTATCAACCTGAAATTTGGTACATAGAAAGTCTTCCAAAAGGCAAGTTCATTTGAAAAAAAATTTTTATAGCGCCATAATTACATGTAAATTGAATAATAAAGGTATATAATTTGGGGTTATATTATTGGGGTTAAAAAAAGGTCAAAATGGTGATATCATCTTAATTTTTTTTGGTTCTTTTAGAACCAAATGACATCAATCATTTCTATACCTTTTCTTTATTTACCTCTATGTTTTTTTGTAAAATAATTCATTCTGAAAAACTGCTTTAAGAGCAAAAACACTTAACACGCGCACCTTTTCCGCATACATAGACCTTATAAGAGACTTATAATTAGGTTTGTTTTTCTCCCAAATGCATATCATCAATAACTCAGTGGTTTAGTGCGCTGTCATCAGTGTCGTTTCAGGGGATTCAAAACCCCTGAAACGACAATTTTTTTTATCTTGTCTAAATATTTTGAAATTTTTTTTTATCTTGTCTAAATATCTATAACAAAAAAATATATATATAGCAAAAAAGACTTCTAGTTGATAAATTAAAATTTTAAAGTTTTCTCATATTATACATATATTACACACAATCGTTCCATATACCCCCTGCAAAAGCAACATATGCTAAAGTTGTTTACACTTACATATGTTTGTATGTAACTCTATACAAATGGCGGAACTAAGAAGATGACAATTTTAACAATCAGAAATTATCAAGAGAGGGGCAAATCTAAAATCTTCAAATTCTCCTTTTGAATGAGACTGTATGTTTTGAACACACGTATATCTTGTATAAAATGTAACATAAGTGGATTTTTTACATTTGCATATAACATATTTGTTTATTGTTATATAAGATGCTATACAATAAAGCTGATCTTATTTAGAGGACCTGCTTGAAAAGTGTTGATTTATTGCAATCGGCATAAAAGATTTATAAAATAGCTTATTTTTTAACTTCATGCATAAGTTCAATAGATCAGTGGTTTAATGCACTGTTATCAGTGTCATTTTGCAAGGGTTCAAATCTGCCTCTTAACACAATATATTTTAAATTTTTTAATTTGACTGCATATACTTATAGCAAAAAAAAAAATAGCAAAATAGACTTTAATTGTTAAAATAAATTTTTTAAAGTTTTTTCTAGCTACAGACTTTTGTTTTTCTTTTTGTATTGCCTCCACAGCAGCACCTCCTGGAGTAGAAGGACTGTCTTATGAAATTTTTCTTTATTAAGTTTCAGATCATAAATATTTTTCAGACTATCCACTTTTTATTAGGACTCATTACCTGAGCACAATAATAACATAAGTATGACATACAAAACAAATTTTTCACATTGTCTACATCATGACATATACAAAACAAATTTCTAGCAGTGTTTTGATGTTTTTGGAAATTTTAAGCTTTTTTAAAAATTCTCTTCTTTTTGTTTCTTATAGTATATAATATCTTTATATATGTTAAGTATATAATATTTAAAAAACTTCAAAAGTGTTTTATTATGTATTTTAGTAAATTTAAAAAAATAAAGGTACCAGTGGTAAGAATTGAACCACAGGGCTTCGCTTCAGAAACTCTGCAAGCTAACCACTTTGGCCACTAAGGAGTTTGTGAAAGGTTTTAATGGTATTTAATAAACAAAAAACAAGACGGTAAATAAATTCTATAAATCAAAATTAAGAAAATGTTGCCGCAATACAGTTTTCAAGTAAAAGTAAAACTGTAAAACTTGATATATGTCTTTATGTTTTAACATTTTTGCAAACACTTTCATTCACATTTTCTTATTAAAAAAGTGCTGTGACTTGTTCTTGCCATTATCTTGGTTGCAATTGCTGCCAAGAGTCAAAGACACTTGAAGGGACATTAATTAAGTTCAGCATTATATTATATGATTGAAATTTGAAAAAAAAAACATTAAAAAAACAGAACAACTAAAAGTAAGATTAAAAGAAAAAATGTTTGTGATAAATTTGAACGTAAAAAAAATTTAATAAGTTATTGAAAGAAGAAAAAAAAAAGAAAAATTTTATCATGTACTTCTCTGAATGTTGGCGTGTATTTCTGTGTATTGTTTACATTGTGGTGTATTTTTTTGGTGCGTTTTTGGTGTTGCTACAAATTATTATTTTTGTTATATATTTTTTTATATTTATTGCTATTATCAAGTGATTTTAAATTTTTTGTCTCATAATTTTTAAATATATCCTTTAGTTTTATTTTTTATTTTCTATCATTCTTCTGATTATTAAATGTTGTATTATCTCATTAATTCATTATTTCTCATGTCAGTTTATTCACTCTTTCCTTTTTTGTGTGTCATTAGTCTTGCTTATTTAAATATTATTGTTTATCTTTTTATTGAACTTTTTTTTAATTTGCTATTTGTATTACTACTTTTTGTTGTTTGTTTGTTTTTTGTTTTATCTGTTTATTCTATTAAGGTGTCACTCCAATAACTAGTTAATAACTATAACCACCAAAAGGTTTATCAGTTTTACTTTTTCATTAAAATCATAAAATAGTCATTAAAAATAATAGATAGTTAAAAATAAAAAAATTAGATCTATCTTTCTTCTTTTTTTAAAAGTTATTAAGTTTAGTTTTTCTAATCTTTCTTTGTATGAAATCTTTTTAAAGGCTGGTAGCAGTCTTAATGCTGTTTTATTTTTATTTCTTTAATAAAAAACCTTTTTTTCAACATTTTTTAGATGGGCACCACAAATTCTATTGCTCGTCTAAAAATGTTAGATATAGTAGAAATAAGCAGATATAAGTAGATATAGTAATATAGTAGAATTATAATATAGTATAATAATATAATATAGTATAATAATATAATGTAGTAATATATTAGAATAATAAGCCACTACCAAAATATCTTTTTCTCAGATCATATTGGCTCACTTTGGGATTTGTTATACATACCAATCTAAGACTATCCTGAAAATTTCAGACCGATTAGAGTAAGGACAATTTTGGGAAATGGTTTTAAAGTTATTATTTTCTTGTTTTCATGAATTATTCATTTTTATGGCATTCTCAATATTTATATACTTTAGTACAAACTTTGATGCAAACATTCTTCCATTAGAATATTTGAATATTCTGGAATGAATATTTACCACATAATCTTAAAAGCTGAGTTTTTCAAAACTTCTATTTTTTCCATTCAAATTTTGATTCTGCCTGCCTTAGCCCCTGTTTATTTCTGGAATTACCGCGTTCAACATGTTTCTCTCTGAAAGTGGAGTTGGAGTGCAGTTAAAAAAAGTAATTCTTGACAGTAGTCATGTCAAGGATGCCCTTGGGCCTCCTTGACATGACTACTGTCATGTCAAGGAGGCCCAAGGAGTTCATCTAAAATTGATCACTTTATAAAAGATTTTAGATGAACTCCCTTTATTTTCTGCTCTGCTTTGGTTTTTAGTTAGGATAAAATTTTTATTTTTATTTTTTTTATTCTAATTCAATCCCAACAAGGCTTCAAACAACCACTATTAAGTTGGAAGTTACTAGAAAAAAAGAATAGAGTTATAAAGCAAGGAAATGATTGACAGAAGACCTAAAAAGTTAAAGGTTGTATGAGTGAGGAAAACATGAAGATGGTAGAGAGTTCCAAAGGGTTGAGGTGCGAGGAAAAAAACTAGATTAAAGTTTTTAAAGCATGCAGGGCCAGATACAGTAATAGAATTAGAGGGTCCAACTATGTTTACAATGTGTTTTTGGACCATGTCTCGAGAGAAAGTGCATCATTAGAAGAACCAGCCCAAATATGACAACAGTATTCCATACAGGAACGAATAAGAGATTTGTAGATGTAGAGAATGGAATGAGAAGAGAGGAAATGGTTAGCATGTTAAAGAGAAGCAACCTTAGCAGATGCTAATTTAGCAATTAGTTGTATATATGGTTTCCATGAAAAGTCAGTAGTAAACGGTAATCCAAGTAGAGGTAAAGAAGAGGACTAAGTGAGAGGGTTGTTATTCATTAATATAGGAATGTTGACAGTATTGCGATAGTTGTTTGTAGTAAATAACTGAGTTTTGTTGTTTCCAGGAAATTTCTTGGATAGCTGATGATGTCTTTTAATAAAGGCTTTTACCCATTTGACACCACGGAGATTTTCATTGAAACATTGAAAATCACCCTCACCCCAACCCCCCAAATGATCTAGAAGATGCTAGTTTTGCAATAGATTGTATATATGGTTTCCATCAGAGGTAATTAATGAATGATAATCCAAAAAAATGTAAAGAAGAGGACTAAGTGAGAAAGTTCATGAATATAGGAATGTCAACAGTACTTCGATAGTTGTTTGCAGTAAATAACTGAGTTAAAATTCACAAACCATTGCAAGCCCCAATTTGTTACAGAAGTGAGATTAGATTCAAGATTGGCTGCCTGTTCTAAATGAAAGATTCAAGATTGGCTGCCTGTTCGAAAAAGAAGACTTGTCAAGACATGTCAAGACAGGAGTATAAAGTTGAGTCATCAGCAAAAAGAGCTACTTTAGATGTAAGGTTGTCAGGAAGATCGTTAATTTATATAAGAAACAAAACAGGACCAAGGATTGAACCTTGAGGTACCCCAGAAGTTACTGGAAATGTGATGGTCTTCAAGGATGACTTTAATAAAGCGCTTAAAAAGAAATGATTTAATAATCTCAAAAACTTTCCCAGATACACTTTATGAAACAAGCTTATGGATTAGACCAGCATGCCAAACTTTGTAAGCAAGAGGTTCCGAGTTCGACTCCCACCACGTCCCTGGAAGTACCGCGCTCAACTTAGTTTCTCCGCACAGCGGCCTTGCTCGGCAAGGTTCGTATTTCGGAGTTAAAAAGTTGAGAGAGGGTTGCACCACGGATAACAACTAAAAAATAAAAAACACAAAAAAATGAGTAGCCTCCTCGACTGTAGTGGCCCCCCTCGGGCCTTGGGAGGTGAATAATCTAAGAAAAAAGAAAAACAAGAATTGGAAAGGTCAGAATGTTCACCAGAGTTTTTGAAAATTGGAACAAAAAATGCTATTTTCCAACTTGACCATAAATCTTTGATGCCTCTGATACAAGCCTCATAGAGCTTTTCACTGATTGTGAGTTGTTGGGTAAATCCATAAAAGTAGGCTATTTAGAAGTTTGCAAAGCATTTTTACACTCAAATGATGAAATTAGGAAAGAAATTTGAGGTTCGCCCTCAATTAGAGAAACATCAACTAAACCACTCCATGTATTAGCATTAAAGGTAATAGGTATAATTAATTTTGCTTTGATTTTTGGTTTGACTTTTATGTGCAAAACTTGCTTAATAGCTTGAGCCCTTAAATTTTTTCATTGTATTGCAACATAGAATACAAAAAGTTTTCTTGAAGACAGCAATAAGAGTTTCCTTGAAGATTTTGAAAAACAATTTGTTGTATATTGTCTGTCTGATTTTTAAAAGAAGTGTAGGAGCATCTTTATAAACACCAGACTTTTTATGGACAAACCACACGGAGCAATATAATTTGCTTTGTAATTGTGCACAACTCATCTGTAAGATTCTTCACACTAGCATAAACCATCATTATTCTTAAAGGTAGAGTTAACCATCTGGCATGGTAAACAGGTCCTGTTTTTTTCATTGAATATTTTGGGGATATAAAACCTTTTTACCATCTACTTCAGCTAAGGCATGGCAAAGTGGTAACTCATTTTGGTGAAGTACACATCCTATTAAATGAATTCTTCAGTTTAAAAGTCTTTTTAATGTCACAACTAAGCCATTATTTACACAATGTCACAACACAAGCCATTATTTACACCTGTATTAGCAGAAGTATTTCAAGAACAATGGCTTCCAAACTACTAATGCTGTTGTTTTTTTCGAGTATTTTTAATGGGTTGGTTGCCATTGTAATTCCTGTTCCATTTTTTATTTCATATATGAAATAACATATGACTTGAATATTTCTTAAAAAAGGTCCACTTTCTGCAGTAAAAGTTAAGTGATTTTCATCCTTTGCTATTCTATTAATAATAGGTTTAGGATAATGATCATATCCTAATATATGTGCTAATAAATTTTTGTCTTTTTTATGTTTGTTGCAATTATTCAAGTTAATTCTTATTTTTTGTCATAATATTTAAAAATACCCTCTTTTTTTATTTATCATCCTTCTGATTGAAAGTCTGACTCCAATGACTTTCAAATGGAAAACTTCTGTACTGTGTTTTCCACTAATCATGGTTGAAACACGCTTTTTAGTGTCAAATATCTTTTTTTTCTGTGATAATTTGTGACCTGTCATTCTGAGTCATAATTTGATAGTCTATCAAGGTAGCAGTTGATATGGCAGTTGTTGCAGCATCACTAATTTCGAACCTGATAGCAGCTTTGGCAGCGTTAGTTAAATCTATTTAATTTTTTTCACACAGTGGTTTTGCAAAAAACCCATGATTCCGATTTTTATAATCATCATCGTTATCTATTTCTACATCATATGTTTTTCTGATACTATCATTATCTGAATGGAGTGTTGTGTCATTTGTTATATTGATCTTCTCCCTACTTCTTTTTCTTGCAATCTTGGTTGTCTCTTTTGTATCAATTTGGCCTATCTTCCAGGTTCCTACTATGGTTCTTTGTTGTTTCGCTATCGATATATCTTTTTTAGTTTGCACTATTTAATTCCAAGGCCCCTTGCTTAACTTTCTGATCCTTTAAATCAGGGTTGCAAAAAAAACGGTTTTTTTGAAAAAAACCAAAAACCATAGGTTTTTTTAAAAAAACCAAAAAAACCATGGTTTTTTTGGTTTAAATTAGGTTTTTATTAAAAAATGCCGTATTTAGTTATCCTTTTAAATTAAGAAAAAGCATAATGCATTTTATGTGAGTAAACTATATTCTTTATCAATATTACTGTTATATTTCATCAAAATTATTCAATACATCATTATTTAATGTTCTATATATAAATACAAGCTTTGCTACTTTTTCTACCCCCAATTGGTTTCTTAACTTAGAATGAACAAGGCCAAAAGTTGAAAAAATTCTTTCAATTCCAGCACTAGAAGCTGGTGCATTTAATAAACCTTCAATATCCACTATGTTACAATCCACAATTTTAAGAGATTTCCACCATTCTAGTGGTGATACATTTTTTAAAACAAATTCACTATACAGATAGCTTTTATCGAATGGAGCAGATTTGGCTTTTAATTTGAATATTATTGGCAACAAGTTCTTGAACTCTTTATCTGCGAAATTCATGGCAGCTTCATTTTCATTTTCAGAAAGATTAGATCCAAAATATCTAGGATCTAGTGTGTTTGCCAGTAAATGAGCATCACTGACAGTCTGATGGTATCTAGATTCAAATTTTTTTTTTTTTTCGTTTGATAAAAATGATAAACTGTTCATCAAATCTTTAAAAATTTCAACACTGTCACTTATTTTTGCTTGATCACTTTGCAACTTATCTAGAGCTACTGCAATTGGTTTTAATATTTTTAATAAATCCTCTGCGTTTCGCTATATCTGTATATCACTTACTTTTTTACCAATCATAGGATCCAATTCTTTATTTTTTTTAAACATTGTGAAAATGATGCTCCAGTTGTTGACATATTTTTCAAGTGAATCACATACAGAATTCCAGCGAGTTTCAGTAGGAAGTGGCAATTTTGTTCCTCCGCTTAATTTATAAATTGCTCCAGCTTGATGATTATTTCTTATATATTTTATTATTTGTGTAACATGCTTGCTCACATTTTCAATGTTAAGATCATTTGCTAAAAGATTCAGCATATGAGCAGCACACCCATAAGTTATGATATCTTTTTCAGATGACAGTTCTTGTCTCATTGATTTCATATTAGCTGCATTGTCAGTCACAAAGCTTTTTACTGTGCATCCAAATTTACGTCTTACAGAATCTATTGCTTCTTTTGCTAATTGTGTAAGATATTCACCAGTATGTGAATGACCAGAAGTGTTGATTGTTTCTACTAAAATGTTAATTTTATCTGTAATTACAGAGATACAAACTATAGGTTCATTATGTACATTACTCCAGCCATCTAAAGACATGGCTACAATTTTCCCATTCAATACATTACATTTTTCAATTTCTTCTGTGTAAACTCTATCTAATATTTCTACTCCAATTTGAGTTCTATTAGGTAGAGTGTATTCTGGATGAAGCATATTGATAAATTTTTTAAATTCTTTGTGTTCAACTGTTCTGAAGCTAGAGTTTGTACTGTATATAAATCTACCAAGTTGCAGATCAAATAAATCTTTCTCTTTGAGGCTTGTTCGTGTGAAAAACTTATCAATTTTCAAATATTTATCAGCTGATGTTGATTTGGGCTGGAACCTTTTCATTTGTTGTTGTGATGTTGATGGTGAGTTACCTTTAAAATGAAATTGCAGTTTGTTGAATTATTCTAAATATATATGTTTACAATTTAGGGAAAGTATAAAATTTAAAATGACAATGCACTCATTTAATTACCTTCAAGAAGTTGTTGATCTTCAAATGAATCCATAATTTCATGGGGTTGTGATTGCTTGCACTTTTTTATATGTTCATGCATCCTTTGAATTTGACCTTCCATTTCTTTTCTACACGCATTACAAACTGCTCTACACCCCTTTCTTTCTGGAACAGTCACTTGTGTATATTTTAACCAAATCATATCACATTTGCGCCCAGTTTTTTGAGACATTTTTGTGGTATCAATAAATTATGTTATAACTACTTATACTTTTGCTAAACAATCTCTCTCTCTTTTGCTAAACAGTCTCTCTCTCTCTCTGTTTATATATATATATATATATATATATATATATATATATATATATATATATATATATATATATATATATATATATATATATATATATATATTAGGAAGTTTTCTTAATATATATATATTAAGTAAACTTCCTAATGAAATAAGTTCATCAGGAAGCAATGCTTCTTGATGAACCTATTGAAGGAGAAACTGCCTGTAGAAGAAAACAGATAAATAAGTGTTATTACTAATTTATTACTGCTTTGTTCTATAATAACACTGAGGACTCTATTCTATGAAAAAACAAAAACAAAACTCATGGATTCAAAAAAAATCATCTATGTTGAAGATTAGTTTTATTTGTGAACATAACCCTCTTTTAGTTTCCTGTTGTAAGTTCAAATCATTTTAAAAAAAAAACATTAATTTGGTTTAAACCAACATTTTTTTAATTGGTTTAAACCATGCTTTAAACCAATGGTTTAAACCATTTGGTTAAAACCATGCAACCCTGCTTTAAATACTCTCATTCTAGAACTGGAACCTTTAATTAAATAAATTATTTATTTTGTAGTTTATAAAAAATATTTAAAATAATAACAAGCATAAACAAATTATAATACAAAAAAAATAAATAATTGTAACCTGTTTGCTTTCTTCACAGAGACACACAGTGCTTGTTAGAGCAACCCTTACATCGAATGTACATACACATAGTGCTTGTTAGAGATTTGCATCGAACATTCCTAAAGAGTAATATGTATTAAAAAATATAATGCCATAATTTGAGAAGAAATTAAATACTGTACAGCTATAAAATTTGTTGGCAATTTTTTCAGTTTAATGATTAATTTTTAATGATCAATTTTTTCAGTTTTATTATTTCTTTTTCAACCTTATAGGCATATTGAATAATCTGTTTATATGTTAAAAGGTCACTAACACGTAGTTCATTTAGTTGCCTAGCATATCTTTTACTAAGATGTCTATAGACATATTTAAATATAATTTATATATAATTATATGAATTTAATCACAAATTTGTTCAAACAAACATATTGTTTAATATTGTAGTCTTTTGAAAGTGTATTATTAACTTCACAAAAGTCATCACAATTTAAAAGAGAAAGTTAACATCTGTATGCTGGTATATCAATAACTTTAAAAGGTTATTTTCCAACCAACAAACACTGTTTTTATGTTTTGAAGCTTTAGATCGTTCAGCTGCAATTACTATTGAAATGTTCTTTGTACATTGTTTCTCAGAGGGTTCTCCTTCATTAGTGGTTTTGGATTCACGTTTTTCCAAATTTTTAAAATTTCTGCATTCACTTTTAAAACTATGGCAGGAGAATCAATTTTTTCAGTTTAATTATTTCTTTTTCAACCTTATAGGCATATTGAATAATCTGTTTATATGTTAAGAGGTCACTAACACGTAGTTCATTTAGTTGCCCAGCCTATCTTTTACTAAGATGTCTATAGACATATTTAAATATAATTTATATATAATTATATGAATTTAAGTATTAAAAATGAATGCAAAACGTGGATCTGGGCGACCAACAAGAAAAAAAAAACTATATTATAACTATAGTTATAATATATAATTATAATAAATTATATAAAATAAATAATTTTATTGAATATAAATAGATTTCCTAAAGTGAGCCAAATGTTGACTTTAACTTGGTAATGCCTATGTGTGTGTGTGTATATATATATATATATATATATATATATATATATATATATATATATATATATATATATATATATATATATATATATATATATATATATATATTATATATATATATATATATATATATATATATATATATAGTGACAGTGTTTACCAAAAGCCGGGGGGGGGGAGTATGTGGAACTGAAAAATTTTGTCCAAGGTAAAATGCTTTTTATAAATCCATGAAACAAGTTTACTTGTACAATAAAATACAGTACAATGTTATAATAAAGATTATTTAATAATAAGGTTTAATAAGGTCAATAAGGTTTACATTTTTATCACCTTCTACACTTATTTCAATAATTTTATTTACACTGAAACTTCTTTCTTCTTTGTTCTCAGAACAAAGCGTAGTTTGAAGAATAGACTTGGAGAAGGCATGCCAAGCAGATTGCTTAATAATTGGAATGACTATACTCTTAATATCTAATGACTGGTGTTGAAGTAACTTAAGCTGGTAAAGAATATGTTTTGGTCCTTCTACCTAACTCTGCTTAACTTTGATGTTAAACCAGACAGGAAAATACACTCCTACAATATATTCTACAAGTTTCAGAAGATTTTGGGCTGCATTGTCTTGAGGACCATGATGAGATTCTACAGATTCTATTGGCTGTTGTTAGCCATCTGGCTATGTTAACAGGGATAGTTTCAAGAAGTTCTAGATGCTTCTAGATGACCACTTCATATATCTTTAACTATTTGATAGCCATAATACTGATCAGTAAAAAGGTCTTTCACTACCTCACTACTCAAGTTAATAAGAGGCTCACCAATTTCAATCTTAGTAAAAAAAGGGTTAATTTCAAGGTTGGTTGTTTTATCATGTAAGTTTCCAATAGGTCCACTCCATTTTTTGCCGCTTTTAGATTCTCCATCTAACAATTTAATCAGATGTTTTAATGGTAACTCATTGGTGTGTAGAGCACAGACAATCCAATTTAACTTTTGCCCTAACTTTAGGTCCATTAAGTGCATTACTCCTCCTTCCCAACCAGTTTTAACTTTAGCTGGTGTGAAATAGATACTTCCCATCACCAGAACAAACAGTGTAGTGTTCTTCTTTAACTTTAATGGGGTACTGTCTGTCTGATCCATCTACAGTTAAAAATATTTTAGTCAGATCTTTTTGTCCATCAAAAGATACAGAGTCTATAATCTCTTTATCGCAGTAATTATCAAAATAATTAGCAACTTCATTGATAACTTTATCCTTCGTTCTTCTAACTTTAGAAGAGCTAGGGATAAAGTGATCAATTATTAATCTATTATCATTTTTTGATACAAGTTCTCCATTGACCCATGCTGCAGTAGCTATTGCTGCAGTTGCTTTTAAACCAACACCATATATAATACTGACCATGCAATATTATAGATATCTATATAGTTTCTAGATTTTTTAAACATTTTGTACCTGAGTTTTGAATAGAAATCTCACTATCAAAATTGAACTCTTCAAAAATTTCATGTTTACTAATTTGTTTATCTTGAATATTAGTTTCGTTTTGAGTCATGTGTTTTTTTTCTTTCTCTCATTAGTTTTTCTTCTAATCTTTCGTTTGCAACTTTCTACCTTTATTAACCTTTTTGACTCCATCAAACCACAACAAGTTAATAAGAACTAAGAGTTCCAATCTTTTTCTTTTTTTTCCTTAAAAGGACAGATACGTGTAATCTGGGTACCAACTTTACAATTAATAGGACATTGTTGCTCAGAACAAAGGAATCAGACAAGCTTTGTTTCAAGCATCTTTGAGTTTTGATTAAATTATGTTTTAAACTAGTTACTTATTTGTAACTTCCTTCTTTTAGTATCTCTTGTTTTTGTTTTGAGTGTATAGTCTTTTGATTTTCAATTTTTCATCAAATTTTTATTTGTTCCCAAATTTGAGGTTAATACCACATTTTTGGGAACCATTTTTTTAAATTTGGATTTTTTAACATTTCTATTTAATGACAAAAATCGTGGTGCAAAAAATGCTGAGCAGGCTTAAATCACCAAAATTGAAACCTATTAAGAATTTAAAAAAAAGTTACTCTGAATTTAAAATTTTTAAAATTTAGCCAATTCCAAAAACATACAATAATGACATGTGCCCTTGAAATTTGATGTGAAATAATGATGTTGAAATTTGATGTGAAATAGCCTGTGACTGTCTTATAAACTCTTTGTTTATAATTATAATATAAAAATAGTATTTTTTAATCTTGATTTGATAACTTTTGTATACAATAATTATATATTGAAATAAAGCAAGAAACATCTGTTTACAAAAAAACTTCCCCAAATCATAAGCTCAAAAGTCACAATTCAAAAGCTACATCAGTATGTACCATTTAATTTTCAAAAGCTGTATCAGTTTGTACCATTTAAATTTCAAAAGCTACATCAGTATGTACCATTTAAATTTCAAAAGCTACATCAGTTTGTACCATCTAAATTTCAAAAGCTACATCAGTCTGTACCGAAGCCATGTTACTATGTACCTAAAAATTTAAGTTGTTAAGTCTTGTATGATCTATGATTATTTCTTTGGTTGCTTAAAAAGATCATTTTCACAAGATCATCTCCAAACACAACACTTTTTTCATAATAACTACATTCAACATAATTAAACAAACATAATATAATGGCGTCAATTTCTAAATACTCTCTGAAAACCAAGTTATTGCTTCAAAAATACAATTTTTTATGTTTAATTAAATTCTTTTACATTCTTTCTTAAGAAGTTTAATAAAATAATACATATAAATACAATAATAATCCATATAAAGTTTGATAAATTCATTATAGTAGCAAATATTTAAAAAAAAATTTATTAATTTTTTTAAGAGTTTGATTTGGTGTGCAATGAATCTAGCGACTTCCATTTTACTGAAATTGATAAGCAGCTAAGTGTGATTGAAGAAACTTTGAAGAGTTATCATTTAAGTTCATCAACCTCTGAGCTAAATAAGACAACAAAAAACAAAAATCTGTTACAGACAGGTACAATGTTTTATGCAAACTTTTTAAAGTAATAAAAAGTGTTAATATGATAAAACTTAATTTTTTTAATGTTTACAGAAACATTTAATTTTATTCCCTAAATTAGATATAGTTTTGAATGTTTTTTTTAGATTTTTTTATTTAGTTTTCATTGGATTCAGTTGTAATATTACTTTAAATTTTATTTCCTACGTTTACTATTTCTTATTTGTAATTTTATTTCCTGCGTTTACTATTTCTTATTTGTAATTTTACTTTCTATTTTTAGTATTTTTTATTTGTAATATTTGAATTCTAATTAGATAGGTAGCACTTTAATAGACTTTAAAGTTAAGTGTTGAAGGAGAGCAGTAACTGACCTGGCCCTGGATCTATTTTAACCTTTCTCTGAACCCGGTCTCTTTTTAATTGCAAAATTATCTGTGGTTATTAGAATAGAATTTATTACATTAGGTTATTGCTATGTAAATTAAAAAAATGAAGAAAAAAGTTTAAAAAAAAAGCAGTATGCTTCTACTAAATAATAAGTTAACATTTATACTTGGTGGAAAATATTTTTTTCTATTTTTAGTAAACTTAGGGATAACCATAAAGTTCCAAAGAACTTTTTGGTAATCCTTAAGGTTACTAAATAATGGCCACTACTGATAACACTATGGATAACGACAATATTCCATGTTATCCATGCTACCCATGGTTCAGACTTGTCTAAAAATGGTGAAATTGATATTATCACATCTTTATACTAATTACTTTGTAAAAAAAAGGTATAATGACTTGAAATACAAAAGTCTGTTGCGTAGAAGGGTTTAAAAATGAGTGGCCCTAAGTAAAATATACACTTTTTTTAACATTACCTAGGGCCACCAGCTATTTTACCCAGAGGCGTGTGGGCTCCAAAAAGCTCAAGCAAGATTTTTCAAAAAAAACCTATTTTTGGAGGATTTTACCATAAATGCTTGATACATTATATACAATCCTTGTTTTACAATGGCATGTAACTTAGAGTAAACCAAATAGAATTATAAAAAGAATTGTTTTTTATCAGCATCAAAATTAATTCTTAAAAATGTAATAAAGATAGATTTCAAACAAAGGTTGAATGTTTAAGAGAATGTAGAAATGGGTAATTTTTATCACCTGATGGTTAATTGCTAAAAAAAATAATTTGTGTTGAAAAATAATTTTATGTTAAATAGCTGAACAATAGGCATTCCTGGAATTATAAATACTTTTATAATATTGAGATTATAATTAGTACCAAGTTTTATTTGAAATAAAAGTTGATAACTTGTTAAACTATTTTAAAAGAAACAAGAAAGTCGATTACTTGATAATTAAAATGGAACTTGCATTCATACAAAACATTTAAACTCAAATCAGATTTTTTTTTTTCTTTTTTTTTTTTAGTTTTAATGCTTTGAAATCACCTTTTTAAACAACTTTTTATGTGATAACTTGGAATTTCGATTAATTAATTCCTTTTGTTTTTCTTTATCAATTTTTGTTATATCTTTATCTATTCAAATAGCATGATTTTTTTTCCTTTTCTAAAGAAAGATTTAATAGTAAATAAGTAATTTTTTTAATCATTTTTTATCGATTTAAAAATAATTCAACTGCAAAAAAGGTCAAATAACAAACTTAAGAGTTTAACTTTAAGTCGCTTCAATATATATATATATATATATATAGAGAGAGAGAGAGAGAGAGAGAGAGAGAGAGAGAGAGAGAGAGAGAGAGAGAGAGAGAGAGAGAGAGAGAGAGAGAGAGAGAGAGAGAGAGAGAGAGAGAGAGAGAGAGAGAGAGAGGGAGGGAGGGAGGGAGGGAGGGAGGGAGTATGTATATATTTATACATACATACATATAAATATATATATCTAAAACTTGGTTCTTATACATAAAATGACTAAATACATCAAAAATATTGATCTGAGACAAGTGTCTTGGTTTAAAATAAGAGACAAGAGCTTGGTGTAAAACATGAGACAAGAGCTTGGTGTAAAACCTGAAATTTTTGAAAATTGACAGTTTTTGTCATATTTTTCGAGTTTTTATTATTTTAAATGCACTTGTAATGAAAAATGGAAAAAAATTAGTCATAAGCATGATTTTGTAATTATTCTTTAATAAATTAGTCATTATTTTTATTTTAGTGTTCACTGCTATTTGTTATTTATAAAACTTTGATCTGTTTAGTATACATGTAATTTAAAATGGTTTTAATATTTTTAGTTTCATAAATAAATAAGTGTATTAAAAAAAAATAAAAAATCATCAAAAAAAAAGACAAAAGGAAAAGAAAAAGTGCACTGACAAAAGAAATTTAAAACTCTGCTAAAATATTCCATAAACTACATAAATTTGTAAAACACTAATATTTTTTTGATGATATAAAAAGTGTTGATCTAATGAACAATATAAATAAAAATAATTAAATAAATCACTTACCATACCACTGGTAGAAAAAACTAGGCACGATAATTAAAATTTAAATAAAAATGCCAGAAACAAAACTAAAATAACTAAAGTGAGTAAACAGAAAATACTAATAAATTTTCCTCTAAGACCATTTAAGCCACATAGGTACTTTCAGCACAAATAAACCAAAAACAATCAAATGGCAATATACCTAATAAAAACTTTTTTAAAATGAAATAAAACACAGTAGAGTCTTCAAAAAACTCTAACGCTGTCATAGATTCGAATTTGGTTAACCAATCTAAAGTGTAAGAAAATGAAACAACCCGCGCAACTTAAAATCATAACTAAAAATCAAGTAATATATGATAGTAGAAAAAGTATATATATCGCCTGTAAAAATATAAAGATTTAAAAATGTAGTGAAGGATATAAGAAATTCTCTGAATAATAATAAAAGACGAAAATTGTGCATGTGAAAATTAAAACAAAGCTGAGTAATGAATGTATGATGATATAGCATAAAAGTTCCTTGAAAATGGTAATAATATGAAAATCAGTGGATAAATAATGCATTAAAAAATATTGTAATAAGATTAACTAAATACTAAAATAAGACCAGATAAATTTTAGCCAAATAAGTGGTTAAAAAATTATTTTTGGGTGATATAATAATAATATAAGTCGTGATATAAAAACGATGTATGAAGCGGAAAAAAATATAGTTTAGAAGTAAAGCTTTCTCTACGGTCTGAATTAAACGTAATTTTGAGACGATAACAAAACAACAACAAAAAGGCGTCCATCAACAAAACACGTCGAAAGCCGCTAGTTAAAAACAATTGCTATTATATATATATACATATATATATATATATATATATATATATATATATATATATATATATATATATATATATATATATATATATATATATATATATATAAGCTACAATACAAAATTATATGTATATGAACCCTAAAATCAAAACTCAATCACTCATGTTAACCTCGTATACATGACATACAAATCTACATCTACATTACAACCATATACTATCTATTAAAAGAAAATATTCTAAATAAGAAATCTAAATAAGAATGAGTTCAAACAAAGATCTAATAAAAGATCAAAAAGCATGCAGACGATGTAAACAGGCTGTATGTGCATAAGACTGTATAGGTCTAATGTGTAAGTCCGTGCTGTTTATGTCGTTTAGTAGAGTCTTGTGTTGTTAGTAACCAGCGTAAAAGATTTATCTCCTAACTACACCAAGCCAGCCCAGTCATACTCCAGAAAACCATGATGGATTAAACACCTATGCATGGATTTATAACTGACTTATGACTAATAAACTAGCCCATGCGTCTTCCACAGACAAACAACTTTCGCAGTGAATGTAATTGTGATTTAGAAAATAGTCGTGCTCCATGACCGTAACACTAACCCTTATGGGCTAGGCCCAATATTATTTACACTAAAACAAGTTGTACAAAAAAAATCACCAAGAAAAAGACAAAAGGAAAAGAAAAAGTGCACTGTTCAAAAGTAATTTAAAACGGTCTCTGCTAAAGTATTCCATAAATAAACTTCCAGTTACACTAGCTGCCTAGCGTCAGAAATATCCTACAGTATTTTCACTTTTTTTCTAATTTATTTATTTAGTCCAATAAATATAAATATATATTTGAATAAATTTTCTTTTATAAGGGAGCACCAGGTTTTAATCCATCAAAAAATTTTTGTCTGACCAATAAAAATAGAAACCAGAACTCTAGTTTGTGAGGGTAGAACATGTGAGAGATTAATAACTGACATCTGGATAAAAAATTTGTAACTGACATCTGAATAATTAATTAGTAACTGACATCTGGATAAAAAATTAGTAACTGACATCTGGAGTTCAGATGTCAGTTACTTATTAATTATCCATTGTCAGTGGAAGGTCTTTTAGGTAAATTTTAAAAATATAATTTTTCATGGTATGCCTCACAAATTTACTTTTATAGTAACTTCAGCTATGTAAAATTTACTTGTAACTTCAGCTATTTAATATTTTTCAGTCAAAGTATCCTTAGACTCATGGAAAAATATAATAAAATGTAAGGATTGAATAAACTAAACTGGAGTTCCAGCAAACCCAACTGAACTCATAAACAATTAAAGTTCCACATGGAGATTAATAATTTGTTTCATATATCTGTTCACATATCTGTTCACGTATCTGTTTCACGTATCTGTTTCACATACCTGTTCACATGTTCCTCAACTAATTAATATAGTAATGAAAGTTTGGAGAAGAACAGAATAGGCAAAAATAGAAGATGTAGGTTTTTATGAAGATCAAAGATCTGAAAGGAATATGACTATGACTGCACAGCAAGATTCTGTCCACAATTCTTTAACATATGTATCATATTTTGCAGCATATAATTTTTATTATAATAAATGTTGCCCAATACACAGCAATTAGAAATTTGTTAGATTTTGATCTCATACAGTTCGCCCACTTCAATCCCTGGCTATTTAAAAGGGGTTTGTACAAGATTAGCTAAGTTTCCTGGCCGACAATTATTCTTGATAACCTCCTGCCATCATGTCGGAGAGATTCATATAGCTGTAGTTGTAAATAAAACTGTTAAGCCTGGGAATAAACTATTTATATCATAAAACTATAAAAGGTTAGAAAATAGTAAGACAAAGATAAAACTACTTCACTTTAAAATACCTTTTTGCAAAAACAAAATGTATAAGTTTCTAATTTCAAAATTATTTACATTTAAACTCTTGAGAAGTGCAGAGATTATTGTGAACTTGTGGGGAAAAATCAGATTATTAGGTGAAAATTAAAAAATATGGAGCTTTTTCACACGCCTTGAATTTCACGAAATTCAAGTTGCATTTCTCTAAAATCAGGCAGGTTTTTATTCTGAATAATAAAATACTCAAAGAGATCTATAGATATCGTGGTTTTTGACATGCAATTTTTAAAGTAAAACTTTAAATTTTATAAGTTTTGATATTTTAGTCTTATTATTTAAGAATAATTTATGTCATAAAAATAACAAATTGTTTAAAAACAATGGTTTGCAAAATGGTTTAAAGTCAAATGTAAAATACAAAGAAAATAACTCTAAACCAATTTTTTTTTCCACTGACATACTTTTCTTAAAATCAGTAGAAATATAGTAAAAATGAAACTAATAGAAGTAGCACTTTGATTTTATCTTGTCAAAATTAGTTAACAAGTTTTCAGTAGTGACATTTTAGACCTATTTTATCTACATTGCATTATTTTTAATTTACACTTTTAAGATCAACGAGACTATTGGCAGATGTATATTAAATATGAGCTTGCTGTAGAGGTGAAATTCAAATCATTGTAAAACCATGAGAGGTGTTTTGTGCGGGCATTAGCATCTTTTGACAGAAATCACAATATAAAAATGGTAAAAATTCTGTATTAAAAACAAAGGAAGGTCCAAAAAGATGTAAAAACGGATTGAATCAAAGCTGAAATCATTCTGAAATCAATTTTTGTTGATAAAGACCAGCCACTACGTCTTCAGTTGTATATTTCACCAAACTACTGGTTAATTTTTGATATTCTAAATAATAGTTTGAAAAAATGCCTATGGGCGAGACTCCCTCAGACTTTTGGATACAATTAATAATAAAACTTTTAAAATCTTTCAAAGTTGCTAACAACTTATCAGAACTCACAACAAAATTGTAAATCTATTAGTTTAAGAAATATAAAGCATAGTTTAAGAAATTTATTTTTCAAAACAAGAAATATATTTCTTGTTTTTAAAAATAAATTGCGGGGTAGGATATTTATTTCTTAAAAGCAAAAAACGTATTTCTTATTTTAAAAAAAATATTTTGTAATAAAAATTCAATTTTGCTGTGTTTACAGTAAAATATATTCAAGATAATGCAGAGCGTGTGATGAGCTTGGAGAAGCTTCAGAAGCTTCTTTAAATAAAGAGCTCTTGTGAAGAGCCATTAAAAAAGAAGAAGAGTTGATTCATGGAGCTAGCTACAGTGACTGCTTTCTTGCTTTCTTGTTATTGAATGTTATTGAAATTTTGATCCGATACCTAGCTGCAAACTCTGAACCTTGAAAGTACATTTAAAAATTGTTTTCACTTTACATATTTTCTTGAGCTATTTATAAGTTAGAAATTTATGTATGTAAATATTTATTGTACATTTGCAGCATTTAAATGCTGAATTCTGAAGCAAATTTGCTTCAGAAACAAGAGATTTGGGGCAGTAATGGATCCAGCATTTTTTGGAGCCTGGAGCAAAATCCAAACATATACATGTTTATACTTATGTCAAATAATGATGCTTTTTAAAAAGTTGCAATTATTGGAAGCTGGGAACAAAAAAAAACCCTAAAATTTAATACCCCTGCCCCAAACGTGACAGAAAAACAACAAGTTGATGAAATAAATTTTTTGCTATTCTTAACTAAATTTATATACATCCATAAATTTTAAGTATTGTTTTACAATCTCTAAGTGTTCAAAAGTTGACCATATAAAATTTGTAACTCCCTCAAATTGAGGGGGGTTTAAACTTTATATGGTCATAATTTATGAATGCTGAGAAATAATACTATGAAACTTAAAATTTATTGATGAATATAAACTGAGTTAAGTAAAGCAAAAAAATATTTTATCAACTTGTTACTCTCACCTTTAGGGCAGGGGGATAATATTTTAAGGTTTTTTTGTTCTCATCCTCCAATCATTACATTAAAGCATCATTATTTGACATAAGTATAAACATACAGATGTTTGGATTTTGCGCCATGTCTGTTAGTATCTCAAACGCCAAAAAATGATCTGTGGTTTGATGCTTACTCTAGGATTTTTTTCGACATAAAGCAAGCATAACCTTTCAAGTTAAAGACTCTTCGTTTGATAACAAAATGAGGTAAAAATCATAAAGTTTGTTGTATGACTGAAAAAAAGCTCAAAGATCAGCAAAAAATCACTTTGAAAGATAGGTACAACATATTTCTTAAATTAAAAAGCACAGTGTTTTTTTTTTTGTTACTGGAATACATTAAGAAAATATTGTGAAACAAATTAACTGGATTTGACATCAGAATCTATTTGCGCCAATGCTTGGAAATTTCTCTAAATTTATTTAATAATCATAAAAAGTGTAACTTCCAACAAATGGCGCGAATACTTCTATCAATAAAAATAAATTTTTTTAATATAAATATGACCACTCACTATGCCTCTCATTAACCGCTCTGCATAAAAAATGGTTGTTGAAAAAAATTTATGGGATTGGCTATATGGATTTTTTTTCTAAATTACGTATTACGATATCTAAATTACATGTTGTGTTTCTCAATTACATATTTTGATTTCCTAATTACAACTTTTATGTTCTCAATTACATTTTGAAAAGGTGTAGACAATTATATCCAGCCTGCAGCTGGATTTAATTGTTACATTTTGAAGGTCCTGCAAAAAATAATTTACAGATAATAATATCAAATTAAACATTTGCATGCACCAGCAATAATAATGGAATTAAAAAGTTGTAATTTGTCAATACACTATGACCCGAAAGTCTGCTATTAAATTGAACCCATGTCACTTATTTCATCAAATTAGCTTACATCCGCTTCTGGAACAAACAGAACCAACTTGTTCAATGTGTTCAACTTTTAATTACAAGGTAAATTAAGGCAACAAAATTAAAAATTCAAAGAACTTTACCCTGAGAATATATATTATAAACTTTTCTTAATTACAACTATTATGTTCTCAATTACATCTTACGATTTCTTATTTACAACTTTCATGTTCTAAATTACATCTTTATTACAACTTTCAAGTTCTCAATTACATTTTGAAAAGGTGTAATATAATGTTGCTCTATTCTTTTAAGAATATTGAGCACTCTATTTTGTAGAATACATTTAAAATTAATTTTGTGTGTGTGTATATATATATATATATATATATATATATATATATATATATATATATATATATATATATATATATATATATATATATATATATATATATATATACATACACACACACACACACACATACATACATACTAACATACATAGATATATTTTTAAATAATAATTTTCCTGTTAAATTTTTTTTTATTGTTATTAGTTTATTTTATTTAAGGTGATTTTTACATCACAAAGCATTCGAATCTTGCTGAAGTGCATGCTGTTTTCCATTTAGTATGTGATGACTCAGTAATTTCTGGCTCTTTAAATTCACGCCATCCAATAATGATTGGTTTGCGAAATATACTATTAGTAGCAGCCCGGCATAGCATCAACAATCTTATAGTTCCATTGCTTCTTGTTCATGAAATGGGTGAGGTAACCCCTAATTTAAATCAAATTTAATTCAATAAGAACTGTTGTTGTTTAAATTTACTTATAGAACTTTACTTTTCATTATTCTTCAAATTTGTTTGACTTCTTTTTAACAACTATTTGATGTTGTTTTGTTTGTTTCCTTAAAAACATGAAGTTCCTTATTAAACTTTATAGTTTAATGTTACAGTAATGTTTAACCTTTAATAAAGTTAAATAGTCATGTTTAACCTTTTTGTAACCTATTTGTAGTAATTTTTAATCTTTTTAGAACTTTACAGTTCAATGGTGTATGAAGAGAGCTGAGCTTATTTTTAAATGTGTTAAAGGTAATTTTTCGTTTGTTAAAGGTAATTTTTAAATGTGTTAAAGGTAGTTTTTTAGAAATTTTTTTTTAAAGGTATTGTTTTAAAATGACATTCATATTCAATAGATTTTTATGAGAATTTTCTCAATGAATATCGATTAAAACTTGAGATAAATGTTGAAAAGTTTTTATGTTTTAGGTTTTATGATGGAAGGTTTGTCATGGGATGGTCAAGACTCAAAAACTGTACAGTTTGTGGTTCCTCCGGTATATGATAATATTTTATTTTGATTTACTTTTATGCATTATTTTTAACACAAAGTTCAATATAATCATAGTTTTTGAATTTACATAAAAATATTTTTTCAGGGAATATCAGAAGAATTGTTTTTGGCTTTCAGTAATATGCTTCCAAATATCTTCCGAGTGTCAACAACACTTAATCTCTCCAACATCTAACATATGTTGAAACACAAATTTCGTTGACACTATTTTTTCCTATTGTTTTGCTGTTTGTTTGTTTTTTTGGAAATGACTTTTTCTGGAATAAAAATGGAATAAAAAGGCGGTTATGGACAGAAATTATTTTCCGCCCTCTCTTCTCCACACAAACATACTTTTTGAATTCTTGATGCATTCGTACCTCAAAAAAAACTTTATAATGGTAACCCTTTTTTGAACTCAGCGCCATCTTTTGAAATTTAACGTAGTCATAAATGCTATGTTAATTTATATATAATATAACTGTTAATTTTTTAACTTGAAATATATTTTTCTAATTTGAAATGATATATATAAATAGTTTAGTAGATATTTTTCGGTTTAGTAGATATTCTTTAAATATCATTCTACGTTATTAATAATAACGTAGATTATTATACATAACATTTAGTATATAAAAATTGCAATAATAAATATAATAATTTAATTACTTAAAATTACATATATTACTTAGATAACTAACTAGTTAATAACATAGTTAACCTAGGTCAAGCTTTAGTTGTATTGTTTTTTTACCTTTTTGTCACAGTATTTCCAACAGCAACACCAACACCAACAGGTGTTGGAAAAAATAAGTAAGAACCAGTTAAACAAATAAAGTATCTGAAAAAAAAAATGCGTGCTGGAAATGAACAAAGAAAACAAATTTATTGCGAACAAAAATCAATAAGTGTCGAAAACCAATAACAGAAACCTTCGATTAGAAACATTATTCGAAACTATTTTGGTATGTGAAAAAAATAGTAGCAAACAATAAAAATTTGAATGATAAAAAGTTGTAGCAAATAAAAAAAGGTAAGGCTTATACTTTTTTTTATTTGCTACAACTTTTTATCATTTAAATTTTTATTGTTTGCTACTATTTTTTTTTTCCCACTATTTTTGTCTGAAAAGTGACAATTAAAAACAGCTTATACTATAAGCTGTTTTTAGTTGTCACTTTTCAGACAAATTACATCGTCATATACAATGTGCCGGAGGATTAAAAAGTTGGTGCTAATGGAAGAATTAAAAAGTTAACAATTACGAGTTTAAAACAAAACTTACAATATAAAAGTTTATGATAAAACAAAGAAAGATTTATTAACTTTTCCGATAATCTTTAAAAAATAGATTCATGATGAGACCCAAATTGTACTGAAGCACTTAACATAATATCCTCTTATTGTCTTAAAAAAAAATTTGGTTACAAGATTTTTTATTAAAGTGGGTGTTATTTCTGCAATTCTTTACCTCAATGTTGGTAGATATAACCTTAGGCAGCACAGCACCATAGACATATACATATGGGAAAGTCGGGTAGCACCGGACGGCGGGTAACTCCGGACAATTGATGTGCAGTTTAAACTTAAGTAGCCATGTGATTTTAAATACTACAAAAACATTGTTTGAGTAAAAATATTGTATATGCAAAACATCACAAAGTTGTTAACAAGGCCAAGGCCAACAGTTTCAAGACCTTAATTTATGGCTATAAGGCAAGGCCAAGGACTAACAACTCTGATCTATCATAATATGTCAAAGCGATTGGCTGGGAGTGCAAGATATTGTTTACCACCACCAGAAGAGCCATGTATTATATTTGATTCACATATTAATATATCTAATTTTTATGCAAACTAATAACTTTTTATTGATTAAACATTTTTATTTACAATATTTATTTAAAAAATTCGTTTAGTACTTAAATTCACTGGTTTTAAAACTTGTAATTATGAATGAGGCATGATCGGGTGGGATCGGACGCATGTATGGGGGGTGGTTCCGGACAACTTAATCCATTTGCACATTAAAAATGAGCAATTTTTTTTTATATAAATAATAATACATTTAATATAATACACAAATCCATTAAAGTAAGTCATTTAATTCCAACAAAAAGACCTAAGATTTGAAAAAAGTGTTTTTAAAGTGTTTATTTTCATTATTAAAAAGCTAAAGTTTATATTTCTAAATGATGACATTTTCATTCCCGTTCCTTATATATCATGGCAATTTTTAAAGTCGATTTTTTTTTAAACATGTTGAGAACATTCCGTTGTTAATTAAATATGTATTATATTTATGTCATACGAGTCAAAAAGAGGTAAAATTTTGGTATATATATATATATATATATATATATATATATATATATATATATATATATATATATATATATAAATTAGTAAAAAACACTTATCTAACTTTTTTCTTAAACTAGTAAGTTAGTTCTTATAGTAGCAAGTAAGTTGGTATCAAAATTGGGAAAAAGAGAAAAAGATTTAATTAAAGTTTACATCTATGACAAATAGTATCTAAAAAGCCAATAGTTGTAGCTGCTAAAGCACGAATTAATTAACAAACGTCCAGCTCATCTTCAGTAAATAATGTACTGTTTGCAGCTGTAGAAAAAAATACTTGTCAATTCTATTCTTAAATGCGTTAACTGACGGAACCTTTTTGCATGCTGACGGCAAGTTATTCCAATCATTGACAATACGATTTGTAAAAAAAATTGTGACGAGCATTACTATATGTGAATTCACGCATTAGGACGTTGGAAGATGATCTGCGAATTGGTGGATTATGCCAATTGATACTCTCAAAACCGTTTCCTAGCTTAAACTGTTGGATTAAGTCTCCTGCGAGTTTCCAAAGTAATAAAATTGAGCCGACGACACCTTTCAGCGTAAGGTAATCCTATTAAATCATGAGGTAATTTTGTTGCTTTGTGCTGAATTTTTTCGATTTCTTTGATGTCACCTTTTAAGTAAGGACACCATACCGGAATAGCGAATTCCAGGTGCGGCCTAACATACGTAGTGTATAATTTACTCCAAAGCTTCATATCTCTTGATCTAAATGTTTTTTTTAATAGGCCAAGTATCATATTCGCTTTACGTGTTGCAACCTGTATGTGTTGATTCCATTTTAGATCATTAGATATAAAGATACCCAGGTCTCTCTCAATATCCGTTGACTCAAGAGTAAGTGATGTATTTCCATCATTCATTACATGTTCATGATTACTATTTCCATAACCAAGGTGCATAACTTTACATTTTGGAACATTTAACTCCATTAGCCATTCCTTTGACCATTCTGTGACAATGTTTAAATCATTTTGGAGGATCAGGCGATTAGCATCGTGAAACTCAGGTCTTATTTCTTGTAACAGTTTAGTGTCGTCAGCATAGATTTTATGAACTGATTTTAACTTATCCGTTAAGTCGTTTATATAAATGATAAATAATGTTGGACCAAGTACAGACCCTTGAGCAACTCCGCTTAGAACATCGGTCCAGTCGCTAAAGTGTTCACCTAAAAAAGTTCGCTGTTTTCTACTAATCAAAAATGACTCAATCCATTTTAGAACATTTCCATTAATCCCATATGCTTTCAATTTATGAAGTAGTCTACGGTGAGAAACTTTATCAAACGCTTTCGCGAAATCCAAAAATGCAATATCGACAAAATTTCTTTTACTTAACGCTTTCGTGATGTAGTCGACACTCTCCAATAAGTTAGACATGCATCCTTTTTTGGACATAAATCCATGTTGATTATGTGAGATGCAGCTCGTTTTTTCAAGATATTTAATTATCTAAATATTCATCCACGGCGCATTACGGGTGATATGGACTTTTTTTAACGGAATAAATTCCTTGCTGAGTTTATCATATTTATTGCAGAAAAGTTCATAGCACTCATTAGTGTTTTTATTTTCAAATAATTGCTTCCAGTTAGTTTTCATAATTTAATTTCGAAATTTATACAGTCACTTTTATTAAAGTCATATTTTTTGTTTGAGAAAGTAGTCTTATTTTTAGAAAGGACGACATAATCCCAACTCAATATGCGATGACCTTGAGACGAATTACCTAACGGCAGAGAGCTAGATAAGTTGACTATTCTTGTTGATAAGTCTGTAATAATTAAATCCAAAATGTTTTTTGCTTTACCATTAGGTGCTTCGAATGTTGAGAAATCAACTAATTGTTCTATGATTAGCCAAAGTAAAAAGAAAAATACTTGCCGCACTATTTTGACCACTTAGTAATTCAATCCTGTCATCATCGTGCCATTTGATATCCGGAAAGTTGAAATCACCTGCTAGTAACATAAAACTATACGCTTTTCTATCAACAGCTTGCTTAGCCAATATAATTGTTTTATTTATATCATTTATATGCGATAAAGGTGGTCTATAGACACAACCAATAAAAACAACTTCGCTACCGATTTTAATTTCACACCATATTTGCTCGGAGTTGCTGTTGTTTAAGATCTCTATACCTCACTCACGACTAGATCACGCTTGATGTAGATAGCAACACCTCCACCGTGACTAATTCGATTTTTCTTTACTAGTGAGTAGTTGTTCAAACGAGAAGCAGATATTTCAGTAAACCATGTCTCAGAAATAAAGATTAAATCATACATGTTTATGTCACAAAGTGCAGATAATTCGTTCATTTTTTCCGGATTAAGGGAAGTTGTGTTAGTATAAAAACATTTTAAAAATGTATTTTTATTTGTTTCTGCAATGTTTGAACTCATTCTTATTTAGGTAATATTTTCTTTTAATATATAGTATGTGGTTGGAATGTTAAATGCAGATTTGTATGTTATGTATATGTTGTTATCATGTGTGATTGTTTTTCATTTTAGGATTCATATAAATATATATAAGAGCGATTCTTTTTGACTAGCGGCTTTCGACATGTTTTGTTGATGGACGTCTTTTTGTTGTTGTTTTTGTTATGGTCTCAAAATTATATTTAATTCGGACCGTAGAGAAAACTTTACTTTTTCGGAAACTTCGATTTAGATATGGTCTCAAAGTTACCTTTAATTCGGACCGTAGAGAAGACTTTACTTCTTAAACAATATTTTTCCCGCTTCTTACATCGTTTTTATATGACGACTAATATTATTGCTTTATCACCCAAAATAATTTTTTAAACACTCATTTGGCTTAAATTTATCTGGTCTTATTTTAGTATTTAGTTGATCTTATTACAATATTCTTTGGTGTATGATTTATCCGCTGATTTTCATGTTGTTGCTGTTACCAAGGAGCTTTTGTGCTATATTATCGTACGTTCATTACTCGCCTTTATTTTAATTTTCACAGACACAGTTTTCGTCTTTTATTATTATTCAGAGAATTTCTTATATCCTTCACTACATGTTTAAATCTTTACATTTTTTCAGGCGATATATATATATATGTTTTTTTCTACTTTCTAATATACTTGATTTTTAGTTATGATTTTAAGTTGCGCGGGTTGTTTCATTTTCTTACACTATAGATTGGTTAACAAAATTCGAATGAAGTATCTATGACTACGTTAGAGTTTTTTGAATACTCTATTATGCTTTATTTTATTTTAAAAAGGTTTTTAATAGGGTATATTGCCATTTGTCTGACGGGATAAACTAGTTATAAGTGCTGATCCTCATCGAAACGCCAGTAATAATGGACGCGACTCTGAGGAGATGTTTATTACTTAATCACTACACAAATTATGTTTACACATTGGCATTAATGTTTTTTTTTCCATTCTGGGGCCTTTCATTATTGTTTGCATACTTTTTATTTTTTTATGTATTTTTTGTTTTATTTACTTTTTGTTTGGTGATATATTTTTTGTTTATCTTAGTTCATATTAGTATTTATATAACAATTTATTTTTTATTATTATTGTTAGTACTGTTTGGGTGCATTGTTTGTCTTCTTTTAAATATTCCTCTATTAATCTTTATTTTTGTCTTGACAACTGTCAAAATATGCTTTGTTTGAAAAATAATTCTCCTTAAGTCTAATGTACTTCATTTCTTCCCTCAGGCGTTCACTGCTCGTGTGTGACCATTCGGCGAATTTTATATATGTCAGAATTATATATATGCCAAAGTTTATAAATAAATTTTATTTGATTCATTGTGTTTTTGCAATTCTGGATGCTTGTGCATCTCTCCATTTGATGCTTTTTACGTCCATTGATTTCAACTTCCTGTGAGACATCAATGCATCGCAATTTATCGCTGCGGATGACAAATCTAAAGGGCTTGTCAAGTTTACCAAGCTTGTCAAGGTCAGAATTAGCTCCTTTTTTTCTGAGTTTAATTTATTGAATTCACTTTGTTCTGCTGCTGAGCGGTCAGGGCGTATAAATATATCTTTAAAATTGCCCGTTGCTAATTGTTTTGCCGATGCTATAACGTCGTTTCTGATAGATACCGAATCAACTTCAATCATAAAAGGAGCAGGTTTACCAGAATTAAAGTTCTTTTTTTTTTTTTGAAACGTTTAACTCTAACTATATTGACCGATTAATTTAAGGATGCCATAACCTTTTTGAATTTCGCGGTGTCGTCTTTAGTTATATTGCTTGGTTGAGTTTTTACAGATTCAGGTAGACCAAACACAACAATTCTCTTCTCTCTATTTGTCACGTCCCTATTATGCTTATTGAGCGGGCTCACTACAGCTACGTTTGCTAATGTACCGGGTTTGCTGACTTGTTCAACTAATTTAGATAACAAAGGCTTTTCACTACTTTTGCTATCTTTCAGGGACTTTATTTCAATATCCTGCAAATCAATTCTAATAGTAAGTTCATCAATTCTGGCAGTAAGTGATTTAATTACATGAATTTAAGTACATGTTTAAGCTCTTCTTTGGCAATTTTATCAGCGTTTTCCAGAGCGTCTTTAAGCTGTTTTTCTGTTACATTTTTAGCAATTACCAGTGGATGCGATTTTAGGGTGTATGTATGTATGATTTGCTTTAACTCGATAAATACTCTTTGATATAGTTTATATATTTAAGTTTCAATAAACTTAATTTTTATTTATTTATTTTTTTTTTTTTTACGTAATAATATTATTTTTTTCCGTGTTATAACAATTTATTCATAATAATAATAAATTTTTCTGAAAAAAAAATTTAACTAATTTTCCGGAAATATATAAAATCACTAATTTATTATATAATATATTAAGTATGTTTTAAAATTGTCAAAAGCGCAAAATAGAATAAGATATATAAAGATCTGAAAAACTAATGTTCAAAATATGAATAAAGAAACAGATTCAAAAATCAGGTGCAACGCAACTAATGACGGTAAGTTTAAAACTACTAGAAAAGAAAATATTAAAAATAAAAATAACTTGAAAAGATTTTAAAACTTGTCAAAACTCTATTAAAATGTAAGCGAACTGAAGCATAAATATTTGCTTATTTATGCTTCAGACATTGTTTATTTAAGCGTCAGCTGATTTTTTTTTTTTTCGTAAGCGTAATCTGATTTTTTTTTTTTTTTCGTAATCTTTTTCCGTTTATTCCATTTATTTTATTATCTGCAAATACTCTCTTCTACTGCAATTCGCTTCATCTTAAAAGCTTATTTACTATCCTTTAGTTTTCTACTTTAAATGAATTATAATACATATATTATTTTATTGCAGATTTTAGAATAGACCGTTGTAAATTAAAATTTTTCTTTTTGCTTTTAAATTCCAAATATCTTTTGACAGCATAGTCTCTTTTAAATATTTTTTGTGTTTAAACGATTGTTTGTAATTGGCATAACGTTTCATTCCCTCTCGGTTAAGCCAATATATTGTTTATCAGGGTTATTTTGTGAGGAAACAATGCACTTGTAAATTACATTTTTCGAAAGGCATTTTCCATTCAGAGGGCAATCTATTTTTTGTTTACAATAACAATAATCAGTGTTTTTTTCTTTTAAATGTTCATTTTTATTAATTAACGCGTAGTTGTGGCCTTTTATAATTCTTTCTAAATTTTTTGTACAACTATAACTTACTTTAATGGTTTTTCAGTTAAAAATCTTATGTAATTTATTAGAGGGAGGAAAATGTTTGTCTACTAATTTTAGAAAAAATTGACCTATATTTTTTGAAACATTTTTGATGTACGGGGTGCATATTTACATACTCCACAAGGCGATAGCACACATGCGCCCGCGCACGATTTTTCGTACTTTTTTATAAAGAAACATATTTTTAAATTTTTGAAGAAGTACTTACTGTACCTATATATTGTTTTCTTTCTGACTATATTACTAAAACAAAAAAAAAATTTGAAACTCATAATTAGAATATTTATTTTTCATTGAAAGCAATAAATCTTAATGAAATTGAAATTGAAATAAAAATAATGAAATTTGGCTTTAAATATATCCCAAGATAGAGCAAACGCCAAAAGTCATGGAGAAGGGCATTAATTACATTCAACTTTTCTTTTAAAATAAACCCTCACGATCTTTGTATAGTTGTGTACTTTAATTAAAAAAATGTTATTCTAATATACTTACGTGTTCTTTGATTACTATACATTTATAAAGCGACACTTCAAATGTAAACACAAAGGTAAATAAAGTATAGTATATAGTACGTAATTTAAAAATATGTTTCTTTATAAAAAAGTACGAAAAATCGTGCGCGGGCGCATGTGTGCTATCGCCTTGTGGAGTATGTAAATATGCGTACGGGGTTGAACCAAATTATGTTTCTATTTCTATTACGCTTTATTGGATTTTTATTTTCAAATTTTAGCTCGAAATTTTGAAAGCCACATTTTTTAAGGGCATCTTCATTATCGCGTTTAAAGGAGTTAAAAATATTATCATTAGAAGAGTTTTGGTTTAGCCTTTTGTTAATTGAAATTGGAATGTGTTTTAGAATTTGAGAGGGATGGTTCGAATTCACATAAATATACAATAATTCGTCATTAAGCTTTTTGTAGGGCTTATAGGAACTTTCTGAGAGGTTAAATGTGACATCAAGAAAATTCACTATTTTTAAATTTATGTTTATTTCAATTTGGAAGCCAATGTTTTTAAAAACTTTAATAATATCTTTTCTAATTTTATCGAGTTGTGGCCCTGATTTTTTATGCATTATTATTAAACCGTCGTCGCGATAAAGACCTAATTGATTAATTTGGATTATTTTAGCTAGGGTATTTAAAATATATAAACCTACAAGTTCGCAAATTTTTGCTCCGTCGTAACTTCCCATTGTTACATCAAAGCATTCGTGCGTGGTTTTCTTCTTCTTTAAATTTATTTAATAATTACTTTCTGTAACTTCCCGTTAACCAAAAAAATATAGTAATTAAAATTTTTTTTTTATAATAATTTATAACTTCCTGTAAGATATTTTTTTCTATAAATTGAACTTTTTTGAGATTTAGTAACTCTTCCTGATGATCCAGCAATGGTGAAACTTCAAGTTGAGGAAAAAAGTTAGATAAGTGTTTTTTACTAATTTATTATTGCTCTGTTCTTTAAGAACATTGAGCACTCTATTTGTAAAATACACTAACATAATTTACATATATTATATATACATATATATATATATATATTTATATATATATATATATATATATATTATATATATATATATATATATATATATATATATATATATATATATACAATGAAAAATGTATGTCAAACAAAATCTCAACTTCAAAAAAAATTTTTTGATATACTTCTTTAAAGGTTTGTAAGAAATTAGTACAAAATATATTTAACATTAGAGGCCTTTCAATGTTTCATCAGTAGTGTTAGTTTAAGTGCTGTTATGTACAAATTTATTTATTTTTTTGTTACAAAAGTATTTTTTAATCAATTAATGTATTGTTGCTATTAGTTACCATTGTCTAATATTTTTTAAAACAGGAAGTGTTAGTTAAAAGTATCATGCTTTTGTTTATGCAAATGACTTTCATAAGATAATAAATTTTTATCACTTTTAAGTTTCAGAAATACAAAAAGCTGGAAAAATGGTTCCATTATTTTTTATTTATACGTTGGCAATCATATACATGATTGTCAAACCTGTCTGTTGAATGGCCAGTTCTGCAACTTGAAATATGACCATTAGTGCGATTTCTCAAATTGTTTGTTTTTCCAGTATACGTTGATTGACCATTACAAGACAAACATTTTAGATAATAAATGACATTCTTGCTGCTACAAGTAATGTGAGTTTAAATGTTCCAAATAGTACCGTTGGATGTTACGAAATTATTTACCTCTTGTAGGTAATATAAACAAATTTTGCAACGACTATCATTACATTTAAAAACTCCTATCTTTTTGTTATTAGATGTTGTGAAATTAAATTTAGCGGAAGTAAGTTGTCTCAGTAAATTTAGTGGTTGTTTGTAAGCTATTACAGGATTTATGTTAGAAAATATTTTTTGTATTCTTTCACTGGTGGATAAACTGAGTAGAAGTTTGGTTTTAGTTAATATAGGTTGGCAATTTAGGTTGCTGTAAAATGTAGTGACTAAAGGAAAGACTTTGAAAATGAAAGGCCTCTAGTGTTAAATATATTTTGTACTAATTTCTTACAAACCTTTAAAGAAATATATAAAAAATTTTTTTTTGAAGTTGAGATTTTGTTTGACATACATTTTTCATTGTATTGGTTAAAATTATATTAATAGTTATTAGGGTTTTTCGGTTCCGGGTACTCGGACTCGGCGAGTCTGTGGGTAAATACCCGGATCCGATACCCGGTTTAAGGCTCAGCGAGTCTCATGGTTCGAATGTTTTGCCTTGTTTTGTAGGCAGCGGTGCGTCGTCGAGCTGGATCTCTACCTTTTTTAAAAAAATATAGTAGTAGGGTTTGTGAATCTAACTTAAAGTTGAACTTGGCCACAGCTTTTTAGATGTTTTGAGAGCATTCAAGTTTATGTATGTTTCCATGTATGTCCGAATACACACTAAAAGAATTAACTTCATAACTTAATTTTTTTCTAATCGAATGTTTTTATATATAAGTGAATGCTTTAAAGGATTTGCTAATATAATATGTTTCTATATTGGCAAATGTTTTAAAAGCATTCGCTAATATAAAAACTTTTGATTAAAAAGATTGAAGTTAATAAGTATTCTTTTAGCGCCTATATAAAAAACTAAAAAAAAAACACTTTTCATTTATTAATTACTTCTCTATTTTAGGAAAAAAGTGAAATATCATAATTTTACTAGAATATTTTTTACAGCCCCATTATGTCGAAGCACTCCAAAGTGTGGAAGTATTTCACTCAATGTATCGATTTGAAAAGTGGAAAATGGAATAAGTGTTCAACGATAATATCAAACAAAGATGGAAACACTTCATCAATGATTAAACATTTAAAAGTTAAACATGGAATTTCTTTAACAACACGGGAAGAAATAGGAAAAAATTCTGGCACCAAACGATTTAAAACTATTGACTTTTTCGTTTCCGTCGCAAGAAAGACTTTAGAAGAAATTGTCTCTAAAATGGCCGCTCTTGTTTTTATATCAGTTAGGGTGATTACAAAGTCTAGTTTTATTCGTGAAAGTTTAGTAAAATCAAGTTATAATCTTCTTAAAGCCGAAAGAGATGTTATGAATTTAAGAAGCCCGACGATTTAGCATTACACTTGATGAATGGACGAGTATGAAAATTCGGAAATATCTCAATATCAATTTGCATGGAATTGACTCTGAAGTTTATAATCTGGGATGAGTGAGAATTTTTAACTCGTGTACAGCTGTACAGTTAGTTAAAAAAGTAGAACAACATTTAAACATATATAATATTAATTTTAAAAAACAAACCCGGTGGGCACAGGACGTAAAAAAGACGTCTTTTAAACGTCTATTGAACGTTTTGGACGTCTTTTGAACGTTCAAAAGACGTCTTATTTAGGTCCTGTGCCCACTGGGTAGCTGATTCAACCGGCGACGGTGCAAGTGCAATGATAAAATTTGGACAAGAATCTCCTAGTCTCTATAATTTGTGTTTGAGTCACACTATACACTTAGCTGTTTGTGATATACTATATAAAAAAAAAAGTATTGCCATCTTGCAAGATTAAGATGACGTTGATGGAGATAGAAATGACCATTGTCAAGATGATATTAATAATGATCAAGATGAAAATTTCTGACGAGAGCGACGGTGACGTCGAAGAGTACGGACAAGTTGAATTAACAAATTTAGGCAATGTAGAAGAAAATATAAAAAGTGTTTGTATAATTGCTAAACTTTTTAAAAGTTCTTCTGTGAGAAATAATATTTTGCAAGAAAAGATCTAAATAGTTTTAGGAAATGAACTTCAGCTAGTGTTAGACGTAAGAACTCGTTGAACTCAATGATCGAAATGATATCTAGATTTTTAAAATTATTTTATATCATTAAAGAAGCTCTGCAAGATATTGGAAGTGTACATTTAATAAAAAATATTAGAATTGAATTATTAAATGAATTGGAAAATACTCTAAAGCCTATTAAATTAACTGTTGAAGCTCTTAGCAGAGACGATGCTAATCTTGCAACAGCTTGATTAGCAATTGATTTTATGTTAAAAAAATTAAAAGAATCCGATGGTAATTTTAGTAGAGAGCTATTAATGACGATGAAAACTCGAATAAATAGCCGTAAAACCAAGAAATAGAAGAGCTATTAGATTCTCTTGTAAATGGTACTTTGCCTTCAAAGAAAATACAATAATTTACAACAGATTTACTGAAGAGATTATTTGGTGAGGATGAAGAACAGCAAATCACACATGAACAGGGGCATTCAGCTGAAAATAACGATAATACTACCGGAAACACACTACCATAACACTGAAGAACTACATAAAATATTAGAAAGTGCGAAATGTCCAATTTTGCCAAGTTGTGTAGATAAATTAGCTGATATTAAAAAAGAATTTTTCTTATTTTCAAAAACTAAAAAAAGAACTGTATATTTAGATAAATTGTATCAATCGTTTATGACGATAAAGTCAACACCAACAAATTCCGCAGGAACATTTTCTGTAGCATCCAACTTCTAGAAATCGTTCTAGATTATCGGACAATTTATTAAATGCATTAGTATTTTTAAAGTTTTATTTTTTAAGTAAAAATAATTGCTCTGTTTTGTATTAAACACTTGCAAGTATTTTAATTAATGAGTTTGTTTTTGCTAGTATATTTACATGCATTTTATAAAATGCGATATTTTTAAAAAGGTAATGTCAAGTTTATTTAGTAGTTTAAGATTATAATAAAATTATAGAATAATATATTTACGTTAGACGTTGAACTGGCTAAAGGTTGTTTTATTTACCTTAACGTATACCAAATCCATTTTTAAAAATTGGCGTGAGAACAAAAAATCCTTCCATGCTATTGTTAAATTGCAAGTTAAAAAGACATATTGGACCCGGACCCGATAAATATTCTTAGACTCGACTCGGACTCGTCGGGTCTAAAAATGGCAGTTTTTCCTAAACCCTAATAGTTATATATATATATATATATATATATATATATATATATATTATATATATATATATATATATATATATATATATATATATATATATATATATACATAATATATATATATATATATATATATATATATATATATATATATATATATAATATATATATATGTATATATATATGTATATATAATAATTGAAGCTGTGTTCTTGAGAGTCTCAAGAAAGAATCTAACAACAGTAGATGTTAGATATTAACAGCGTTTTTTTCGCTTAATTTATTAAGTTTGTTTTTAAAATTAATCACTGAAATGGAATTGACAACATCACCTTCCAAGCGATTCCAATTTTCAACTATACGGTTCGTGAAGAAATAATGCCTCGGCAAGAAGTTTGAAACATACTGCCTTCTCAACCTTTGATTGTGCCCTCTGGTTAGCCTAACCAATACTTCTGGTTCACGATGTCAATTGGTAGCATCATGTTTGTTTAGGACTTTATACATTTGGATAAGATCACCGTTTTTTCACTGTCTCCCTTTTTTTTTATTGTCAATTTTTGTAGCTTTTTATTGAACCCTTTCGATTAAGTCTATGTCCTTAACAAAATACTTGAAAAGCATATTCCAAGTGCAGCCGAACGAGTGACGTATATAACAATTTCGTTGATGTTCATCTGGATAGAGAGTTGCGTGTTTTAACATACCTAATTTTGATTCGCCTTACTTACCATTTTTTCAATATGGTTTTCCCATTTTAAATTGTTTGAAACATAAACACCTAGGTCTCTTTCCAATTTCGTTACTACTAGTTCATGTTGAATTGTATCTGATTCTGTAGCGTCATATTTTAAACTATATGTTTTTTTCGAATGATCACTACCAAAATGCATGATTTTACATTTATCTTTATTAAAACTGATTAGTCATTTTTTTGTCCAGGTAAATAAGGTATCAAGATCATACTGTAGAAAGTGGTTTATTTTATTTTTTTTCTATAACTGCAACCACTTTTAAATCATCAGCATATAGCCTTGCTTTATTGTTTAATTTTTGTGTTAAATCATTTATATAAATTATAAAAAGCAAGGGTCTTAAAACCGATTCTTGTGATACCCCACTACAAACTGTTTCCCATTCTGATTCAAATAGTCACAAATCAACTCTCTGTTTTCAATTTGCTAAGAAAGCTTTACACCATTGCAACAATTTTCCAACAATACCAAATGATTTCAGTTTTAAAAGCAGCTTGGAATGTATATATATATCAGTATCGGACAAAACGAGTGCAACCAAATAATGCTAATTTAGTTTCTTTATATAAAAGTGCTGCATTTTTTCAATTTAGAGAAATAACTATGTAACTGTTTAGAGACAAAGCTCTTCAAGTTTTATTCATCATAAAGTTCATTATTTGTACACGAAAATTAATAAATTAATCAAAAGTATTAAAAAAAGTTGATTTCCTTCTGGACAAAACAAGTGCAACTCGACAAAATGTTGACTAAGCTGTATTTTGCTATCAATATTTCGTGGCGAATCCTTTATTGTCGATCACAGCCTTGCATCTTCGAGGCATAGATTCGATCAGGTGATCAATGAAATTTTGTGGAATTGCTGCCCAGGCCTTTTGGATTTGTTCAAACAGTTGATCCTTATTACGAACACCTTCACGATTAATTCTGCGCTTGACGATCTCCCACAGGTTCTCGATAGGGTTGAGATCCGGAGATTGAGGCGGCCAATCCATCACCGATAGGTGTTTGTCTTGAAACCATTGCTTGACTACTTTTGCAGTGTGTTTCGGATCGTTGTCTTGCTGAAAAACCCGTTTTATTGGCATATTCCATTCAGCATGAGGTAACATAACATCTTTCAGGATATTTTTATACATGAAACGGTCCATTATTCCATCGTTTCGATGTATTGGACCTAGACCGTTAGCAGAAAAACACCCCCAGACCATTACATTGCCTCCACCATGCTCCACGGTCTTATGGCAGTAACGTAAATCGAGGCGTTTTCCGGCCGGTCGACGTACACAGCAAATGCCATCGCTCCCAATGATGTTAAACTTCTATTCATCACTGAACAGGACAGTTCGCCATTTCTGCACATTCCAGTCAATATGAGATGTAGCAAACAGGAGTCTTTTCTTCTGGTTTTTTAGTGAAATCAGCGGTTTCTTTGCAGGGCGTCGAGAAAACAATCCGGCTTCAACAGCACGTAGTCTGATTGTTTGCTCCGATACAGGCAGCTCTAATTGCTTTTGTATCTCAACTGATGATATCCAGGGATCCTTCTTGACGGATCTGACGATCATAGAATCCTCTCTAGAAGTGGTAGAACGCGGTCTTCCACCTTTGTTATCTGCTGCCAACTTCCCCGTAGAACGATATTTGGAACATAGGGTTGATACGGTTCATTTTTTCACGCGATATTTATCACAAATACTTTTTTGTGACATTTCACTTACGTAATCGCCAATAATTTTCTTTCTTAGCTCCAATCCAAGACTGTCGGGAGCCATTCTAGCACTTGAAGTCATAAAAATAATAAAAATAAATAATCACGCTTCTCAAGGCTTACCGTGTTACATTTACCTTGTGATGATACAATAATGCTCTGTGGAACACAACGTCTTGGTTGGATGTGGACTGTATTGATGTAATGAAACACTTGTTGTATTTCATTTCTTGTATTGATGTTCTTCGATAAAACACTTTGATAAAACTCACTTCGATAAACTGTCTTGATAATACTGACTGATTGACTTCCATATACTGACTGAATTACATGTCGATTTACATGTCTCTTATATAGTAAAATGAACCTGTGCGAACCTGTTCTGGAAGATTCTAGATGCTTCTTTTCGATGCTTCTGGAAGCTTCTGGATGCGTCTGGATGCTTCTGAATGTTTCTGGATATTTCCGGATGCTACTGGATGCTTCCAGATGCTTCTTCTGGAAACTTCTGGAAGCTTCTGCATGCTTCTGAAAACTTCTGGATACTTCCTTTAATTATTAAAAAACTTCCGTGACGTTGACACGGACCAGACTTAAGAAAATGAAACAAACCAAAAAAGTTGCACTTGTTTTGTCCGCTGCAAAATGGCACTTGTCAACGAAATTCTGCCTGTGTGCTGTCACCAGTCAGCTAATTGCTCATGTCATGGCATGCTATGACTTCAGACTCCTGAACTGTTTGCTGTGGTAGTATAGTTCGTTTCGTTTTTAAGACATGTAAAATTTGGAACACTTTTTAGCATTGTTCGATGTTGGTTGCAAATGTTTTGTCCAATACTGTATATATATATATATATATATATATATATATATATATATATATATATATATATATATATATATATATATATATATATATATATATATATATATATATACTAATATATATATACTAATATATATATATATATATATATATATATATATATATATATATATATATATATATATATATATATATATATATATATATATATATATATATTAAAGATGGATTTCCTCTTCAGGTAATAGCTTGATTCAAAAGCTGAATAAGTTGAACAAACAATATTGTAATTTAAAAAAAAAAACATGCACAGGATGTCGTCTTTAAAATTGAAAAAGCAACAAGACTTTAGAAAAAAACTGGGAAAAATCTTTTGGGCAGGAATACCTGACTTACAAAACTGGATAATAAAGGACAAAATTAGATCCGACTGAAATAAGAAAGAGGACCTAGAATTTATATACGATCAAGAACACAACAGGAAGTTATTTCTTGGGCCAGAAGACAAGAAATAACTTAGAAAGCGAGAAGGTAATCCATTTCATAAGCTTTTATTGAATTTAAAAACTCACCTTTTTGCCACTTTTTCCACTATTAATTTTTATTTTTGCTTCATTACTTTCTAGAATTTAACTAGAATTTAAATAGAAATGACTCCTTCTAACCACCTTCTCCGACACAACTTTTGACGGTAATTTTCTTGCTCTTTCCTGCACCACTTACAAGACCAGAACAAATATCTGTCATCTGTGAGTTAAAGAAGCACAGAAATTATACAGACATTAAAGAAATCCAAAAAAGTACAAATGCATTCTTACATCTGTCAACTGTATGACTTGCATTTATACCAACAAAAATTTATCCCTTCAGTAACGCTTTTCATTATTTGACTGCTGTTTCTAATAAGCGTTAATATTTTTTTTTATTGCAACTTAGTCCTAGGGCCAAATTTAAAATGCCTAAATGTTGCTGATTTTTGTAGCAAAAAATTTTTTTACTTGTAACTAGTTTAATGTTGGAGTTATGCTATGTCAAAAGCATCACAACTAAAATTATTACTTACTCAGTTTCTCATTTCCCGTAAATTTTGCATGCCGATTTTCTCGGCGTGTAGTTTTCTTTTCCAGGGATCTCGATATTGTTTTTATTTTATCTAAAATAATAATTTGAATGTTATTACTAACCAGTAGTTTCCCTAACAAATTTACGTTAGCACACTTTTTTTAATTATTTTAATTTTATTTTAAAATAATTAAGAATAGCGTTCATTAAGTATTTAATTTAGTTGAAAATTTAATGATCGTTTTGAAGACAAGATTCATTTTGAATTTGAAATATTTGATTCTTTATTATAAGGAATTGGTTATTCAAAAATATTAATAAGCCAATTAAATTCATGTTTCTGCGTTCTTCAATTTTTTGATGTACAGATTAAAGAAGTTAGCAATGGGATTTTTTTTTCCTGCCAAATCATATAAGATGAATATCAATACACCTTCAATGCACCTTCAATACACCTTCTGATTCAAGTGAAGTAACATTACGTCTGTCTTTTTTATTATAACATTTATTGGTTGTAGCAAAGTTGTTATTAGGTTCATATACATTGCATATATACTTTGGGAACATTGAGAATTTCAATTAATTCTATCATTGCTTGTAATATACAAGTTTTTACTTTAAAAAATGTTTCTAGCTTTGCATTATGACTACTTCACCTTGTTTTTAAATCCAATATCAATTTGACTTCTTTATGAACCATATATTTTACGTATATTTGTAAGACTTCACTTTAAAGAAGTGGTTAGCGGAATATTTAAACATCTTTCCAAACCTTTAAAGTTGTTAAGGAATTGTTTAGACCACTTTCTATATCATCAGTGAATGTAATGCCTGTAGAGCTGTACAATTTTTTCATTAACAAATTGAATTCTGACAGTTTCTTTTCCATTAGATCCACAATTTCATCTGTAGAAATAATCTAGTTATGTTGATAAGTGCGAGTTTACATTTAAAAATAATCTTAAATAAATCTTAAACATAGCAAAAACGTAAACCAATCATAAACCAATGCTGCTGTACTGAGAAACAAGTAGCGCACGATACTACCGGTAGTAGACGACCGGGGCTATGGCCGGGGCCAGGTTTGATAACACATATCCGTGACTGGGGCCGGGTTTATGATCAGGGCTGCATTAATATTAATAGATCCAATAAAAATGTTATTTTTAATTTAAATTTATGATATGAATTTATTTAAAAACAATATTTTATAGGATCTATCAATTTTAATGTAGCCCCGGCCGGGTTTATGACCGGGGCTGTATTAATATTGATAGATCCTATAAAAGTATTGTTTTTAATTATAACTTATATCATAAATTTTAATTAAAAATAACATTTTTATAGGATCTATCAATACTAACGCAGCCTTGGTCATACACCCGGCCCCGGCTATGTGTTATCAAACCTGGCCCCGGCCATAGCCCCGGTTGTTTACTAACTACCGGATACATGGCCCTCCATGAGGAGCCATGTATCCGGTAGTATCGTGCTCTTGACGATATATATATATATACATATATATGTATATATATATATATATATATATATATATATATATATATATATATATATATATATATATATATATATATATATATATATATATATATATATATATATATATATATATACACAGTTGGCTATTTAGTTGGTACCGTGAAAAAAACGTAACGCTTTTACCAACACTTAACCAACTGTTTTATAAACTGTTGGTACCATTAACGGCCCAACAGTAAAAAAACAGTTGGCTAACAGTTGGTACCATTACTGACCCAACTATATGATTTTTTTCGCGATTTTTTAAATTCGCTTTTGCACTTTAATTGAAAGTGCAAATGTTATAAATGTTTACAACTATTTTTACAACTTGACGTGATGGTGAAAAATGAGTTGCATATTTGAAATCAAAATGAGAAATGCTATACAAAAAACAAATTGTTTGCTCGGCACTAGAAAGAAACTTTTTTTTGTTGACCTGTGTAATAATACAGTAATAATCTTTGTAATAATAACAGTAGTAATAACAATAACAACTACAACTATAATAATAACAGAAGAAATTTACAACAGTAGCAATAATAAAAAAAGACTAGCAGTAAGCAACCCCATAATACGGGTTATGAGTAATTAAATCATTAATAACAAAAACACATTAATAACTTGATATATTATTAAAAAAATTAAATACAAATTTATCTATAAATAATATTTTAACTTTGACTCCCTATCAGCAATATCAATGCTTATAGTTAACGACATAAAGACCGCATTAACATCAGTTATGTTCTTTTTAAAATCTGTCACAACACAAGTACCAGAAAATGGAAGTCAAGTAAAGCCTGCAAAAAACTAAAAAAAGAAATAAAAGTTACAATTTTTAATTAAAATAGTATTATTTGCGTTTTATTGTTAGTAAAATTAGGATAGTAATATAACAGAAAATATAAAGGATAAAAAATAGCTATAACAGCCTAGGTCTACCGACACAAAACACAGCAACAATAGCGCATAGCATAAAATATTTGTAAGCACACAATACCGTCTCCCGAGAAATTAAAAAAGTTTTATTAATTCTCCCTCTCATCTAAGAGAGAGAGGGAGAGAAAGAAAGTGTTTCCAAAGCAGCATGTTAAAGTAAAAAAACATGCAATAAATAGTAGTAACTGGTTTTATTATGCTACCAGTAAACAAAATTATTTTTACCTTTGTTTTAATTTCCAGCATTTCTTAATTAAGCTCCAGCTTCTCTCTAACTGTTGACTAATGACTAATAGAGTAAATTTCACATCATATTAAATTTACAAAATTAAAACCATGTTTCAACAGTAAGCAAACTAGTCAAGTGATGACAAAGGCAACTAAAAAAAAAAAAAGAACATAATTATGTTTGAAATTGTAAAAATATTTAAAATCATTTCAAAACTTTTATTAATTGTTACAAATTCAAAACTGTTATGAACTGTTACTATAAATAGTAAAATTCATACTTTGCTTTGTTCTAAATTGTCTAAAGTAAAATCAAATTAACAGACATTAACACTGCTTGACACCTAATTCTGGCAAGTAAGTTTTCTGCTCGCTGAGTAGAAAACTTATTTGCCAGAATTTTTATTTCTTACATTTCCACGACGATTAATTTCATCTTGCCTAGACCTATCTCTTTTACTTAAATACAACGATTTTCAAGTTGCCTAATAATATTTACATAAATAACTTCTTTGAGCCTAATATTATCCACTTCAATTTCACTATTATCATTAAACATATTGCCAGTAACCAAATACGCCATGACCTAGGGCCCTGCAAAAAAAGGGGCCCCAAAATCGAATTGCAACAAAATTAAATTTTAATTTTTGGAAAGTGCATACATTTTCATTAGAAAGTAATTGTGTAAAAAATTTTATTTTTATTTTTCTAAATATTTTCGTGATTAAAAAAAAATAAAATATTTACAGGCAAAATTAAGCAAAAAGCATTTTGCAACATTTTGTTCATTAGTATAAATAATAACTTGAACGAACAATCAACTCAACAATTTTATTTAACATTTGACATTTTTTTTTTAAATTCAACCAAGAACCTTCTAAAATATTGTTTCCTAAAATTACTTGGTTTAACTTATCAAACCAAGAAAATAACCATAATTAGGGCTGTTTTTCTAATTAATTAAGGTTTACAATAGTAGTAAACATTATTTATTTGCAAAACAGCCTGATTAATTTTCCAGATTGATATTAAAAACGGTAGTTAACAAATTTGTTTTTTTTTTATTTGTGCATAATATTTTAAAATATTCAATTTAAAATAAAATGAATGCGTTTATTTTGAGAAAAATTTTGCACGTTTTTAAGTAAAATATCTTAGTAATTGAAGAAAGTAATTGTTTTAAATTTTAAATTGCATTAAACTTAAGTGATACTTTGGACGCTTTTAAGTAAAGTAAATAAGCGCGCTGGAAAGAAAAGTAACCATAAATTTTTAATGTTTGTTTTCCTGTTTATTTTTAACAAACTTTCCCTTATTTATGAAGGCTATTTTACTTAATTTTAATAATAAAAAATGATGGAGTGTTATCTATTAGTAAAATCAGTGCTCGTAAACAATAGCAATTAAATTAATTAAATGTGTTCATTTTCAGAACTTTTTAACAGATATGGGAAGAAGCTATGAAAGTGGAGCTGCAAAAAGAAAGAAAAAAAAAATAGAAAAAAACATAAAGAAACATTGAAAACTTGATAGTTTTTTATTAAAAGCATAATGTCATGGTAATTCACCAACTTCAGCTAATCTTGCAAACTGTGGCATAAGTAAAGAAGCAAAAATATTGGATTTTGTAGAGGACTTAATTAATGAAACTCAAACGTTAAACGAGCAATCGTTTATAGAGTTTAAAACTATATAAGGAGAGTATGTTTCCTTATCGATTTGCCATTGAATAGGAAAAGTGATCCAGGACTTTGGGAAATTCTTTCAGCTGAGGATATACAATTTTGGATAGAGAACGGTCCGTTAAAATGTTAAAATGCAGATTATGACTTTAAATCCTCTAAAATGATGTATCAAGATTGCGATCGATATTGCTCAAAAAGCTTGTTAATGGGGAAAAAAGTAAATAGTGAAAGGTTTAATAGAGAATGGCTCATATATTCCCCAGCATTAGGTTGTGTATTCTGTTTTGTCTGCAAGCTTTTTGAACCCTCAAAATATGCTTTAGCTTTAACGGGATACAAAGATTGGAAAAATTCAGGGGCATCAATTCAAGGGCATGAACACTCATCAGACCACAGAAAAGCTTCATTAGCATACCTTCACAGAAAAAATAACAAGATTTTTTTAAATGATCAACTTCTTTATAAAATTCGCAAAGAAAAAAAACTACTGGAGAGAGGTTGTAAGAAGAGTTATAGCTGTAATTTGCACATTGATACAAAGAAAATTAGCTTTTAGAGGTTCAAATGAAAAATTTGGGTCTGAGAGCAACAGGAGTTTTTATTGGTCTGCTTGAGTTAATTGCTCAGTTTGATCCTTTATTGGCCAAACACATAAAAAATTATGGTGACAGTGGTTCTGGAAAAACAAACTACCTCTCAAAAAATACATGTAATGAATTAACTGTATTGATGGCAAGAAAAGTTTTGCAATCAATCAGCAACGATGTTTTAAAATCTAAGTATTATGGATTACCAGTAGATTCAACACCTGATGAGAGTCACAAAGATCAACTATGTGTGATCTTGAGGTACATTGATCAAATATCTAATGAGCCTATTGAAATATTTGTCAACTTCATTCACATCGATAATCACACCAGGGAAAATTTAGCAAATGCAACCGTGGACTTTTTAAACGTAAAATTGAACTTGGAAATCAGCAACTGCAGAAGCCAGTCTTATGATAACTCAAGCAATATGACTGGAAAATATAAAGGAATGAAAACTAGAGTTTTGGAGTTCAATAAGCTGGCAAAATTCTTACCATGTTATGGTCATTCTCTTAACTTGGTAGGAGAGGCTGCTGTAGATTGCTGCATTGAGGGAATCAATTTTTTTTATTTTGCTCAAGAACTGTACAATTTTTTCTCTGCTCCTACAAAGTTGTGGAGTGTTTTGGAACAGTTTGCAAGTAGTTAATTGAAATCACTATCGAATACTCAGAGCGTTCGTGCTGACTCGGTCAAAACCATTCACCAGAACTACAATAAATTAATTGAAGGATTGGTCAAAATCAATGAGTGTGAAAATTTTGAAACATAAAACAAGAGCTGCGGCTGGAAATTTACTACCAAAAATTGAAACTTTTGAATTTGTTTTACAAACAATAATATGGGATCAAATTTTGCAACAAATGGGTGCTGTTTCCAAATCATTGCAAAGTGCAATTATTACTCTAGATACATGAGCTGAACTTTATTCATCTCTTGGAGATTATATTCTTGGGTTAATTAACACATTCGATTCAATAGAACAAGATGCAAAATTACTGTTACCAGACATAGATTATTTACAAAAGAGACACTGTAATAAGAAAGCGCTACTAGGTGAAAACCGATCAGAAGAACCTTAATTAAGTCCACGTGAAGAGTTTAAGACAAACATTTTTTTAAAAACTATCAATAATCTTACTACAAATTTAAAAGAAAGGGCTCAATGCTATCAGGAACTGAATGACAAATTTGTATTTTTAATAGATATGAGATTCAACAAAGATAAGCTGAAGACATGCGTTAACCGTATGGTGGAAGACTACATGGAAGATATTGATGATAATTTATATGCAGAAATTGAACATCTACATCTGTATTTGAAAGAACATTTTAATACTCAAGTTCCTGAATTGTCTTATTTGTTTTTGTACAAACTTATAAAGGAAAAACAAATGGAGGCTACATTTCTAAATACTGAAATCATCCTTAGGATTTTCAAATGTTTCATGATATCCAACTGTTCTGGAAAAAGATCATTTTCAAAATTAAAATTAACAAAATAGGATTTGCGATCAACTATGTCACAAAAAACGTTAAACAATTTTGCATTATTATCAAGCAAAACTAAGCAGACAAAATGAAGGCCCCTAAAACTGTAAATCCAGCTCTGCCAGTAACAATACTATTGTTAATATGAATAATAAAAAAATATAAAAGAATCTTACAAATTGTGATCTTTTCTAATCTAAGACTACATTTAAACTTAAGATTTATTGAAATCCTTATCTTTTTATGTTTATATACATAAGTCGTTTATGAAAATTATTAAACAATATTTATTTACATCAATTATTTTTAATTTAACAAAGAATCTAGACTACAATGCACAAAATTATTTAAGTAAGTGATCAACAAATTACTGACTGTAATTTGTTGATCACTTTTGTGTCAACAAATTACAGTCAGTTTTCCATGTTAAATACATAAAATATATATCTAATATAAAATAAGTCCAATATAAAAAAAATAAAAAAATAGTAAACTTACTCAAATCAGTACCAGTTATACTGTGTGAAGTGACTAAAAAACACTTCAGTTCTTTCCAATTGCACTAAAAAATAGTAGTTTGCTTATATATATATATATATACAGAAATACACACGTAAACATACTACTTTATACGCACATATACATTTTAGCTGTATTTTAACTCTTATTAATAGTTAAAATAGAGCTAAAATGTCTAATACATAATAAAATCATCATAAAGTTAAATTAAAAACTCTAACAAATGTCAAAATTTATATCGGAATATGTAACTAATGGATAAAAGTAAAATATTTGTACTTATCAGCAAAACGGTTATATTAAAAGGTGAAGGAAAGTTTGAGTTTAAAAGTTTAATTAAAAGGTAAAAAAGCGTTCGAAAGTAAAAAATTTATAAATTGCTTCATATTGTACTAACGCGACTAAACATTTACATAAAATATTATTATAAATACTTTGATAAAACTTACGGGAAACTTTTACGATTCAAAAACACGCGGTATGCAGGTTAATGGTTGGCACGGAATGCCAACATTTAGTCAACTTTAGCCAATACTGGCCCGTCAGTTGGACCAACTAAAGCATGTTTACTGGGTATATTATATATATATATATATATATATATATATATATATATATATATATATATATATATATATATATATATATATATATATATATATATATATATATATATATATATATATATACATACATATATATATATATATATATATATATATATATATATATATATATATATATATATATATATATATATATATATTTGATTTTTTTTATATATTTATATAATTGATTGTGACAAGATTAAATAAAAATAACTACATGATTTTTACTACTAAAAGTTTCATGCGTTTAGCAATCATCAGGTAAAAAATACATTGTTTTTTCGTTAAAAAATATACTCAATAAACATCGTGGCGTTCAAATATATATATATATATATATATATATATATATATATATATATATATATATATATATATATATATATATATATATATATATATATATATATATATATATATATATATTTGAACGCCACGATGCACAAGCACAAGTAATTGCTGGATTTCGAAACACTTGTTTGTTTCCACTTGATATTAGAAAAGTTGATCAATCAGAATTATAAGTTGCTTAAACGTTTTAAGTACCATCTCTAGGTGCGGATGAGGATGATGAAGCCTGCTTCATCATCCTCATCCGCACCTATATCACCATCTAATATTAGTCAGCATCAAACTCCAACGATTAGCCAATTTCAAAATTGAACAACACCAGCGACTCCTACTTAAACGTATCATATGTTGCAACACCTCGCAGAAAGACTTGAGGGCAAAATGAAAAATGTTTTACAGCCCCACAATGTTGACACACAAAAAAAACCCAAAAGATTCCAAGAGTTGAAGGCCAGTGTCTAAGTACTCTAGAAAATAACGATGTTGGAGGATGATATTAGGTCATAAAGATGAGGCAAAAAATTCAAAGCAATTATAGAAACGCAAGATTGACTTCAGTGAAGCTCCAGATGAAGCTCAGCAAGTGCAACATTCAAAGAAGCCGAGACAAGACAAAGACATTAAGAAGTGAAAAAAGTGTCGCAGAGTTTGGAAAGAAACATTGTTAACTCAAAACAACTTATGGTACCAATGTGAAGCTTTTAGTTGCAAGTCTTGGGTTTGTCGATCGTGTTTACCCAAAAAAACAAAGTTAGTGAAAAGTTTTTTTGTATTAAAAAATGCGCAGACCTGCTTCTGACCATGAAACAACTTAAATTTATTTAATATATAAATAGTTTTTTCATTTATTTGATTAAAATAGTTTTTATGTAAACTAAACTTCTAACTAATTTAATTAATTTAGTTTTGATTTTCTTAATATCTTAATTATTATTAAAATTGAACTAGTTGCAACTTTTTCTAAATTATAAGAGGAAAAGTTAAATTTTTTCTTCATAAAAATAGATTTTTTTTTTAAGTTTTCAAATATTTTTTCTCAATTTTTATATATTTATATAATGAAAAAAGTTCTCTATAAAAAAAAACCGTTTAAGAAATAAACAGCTAAACCGTTTAGAAGCAGTCTGCGTTTTTAAGTAAAGAAATTTTTTATTTAATAATGTACTATGAACTATAATTAAACATTACTAAAAGTCAAATTTATTATTTTTTCGTGAAAAATAAAAAGCTAAAATTATAAAAAATATTTTTCTTTACACTGGTAAATCTATACCACTCAGATAAATTTATAAATATCAGGTAAACTTAAAGTAAATAAAACATATTTTTGAAAACACTTCCTCTATTTAACGAACCCTCATTATGATTGTTTTTTTTCCCTTACATTTTTAAGCTTTTTTTTAACGAAGAAATTTCCAATGTACTCTATACTTTTCAGCATTTTTTATACGTAGATGTCAAGCTTAATGTAAGCTTAATATATGATTAAATGCAAATGAAGAGAGCTGTCTCTCTCCATTTGCATTTAATCATATATTTTAAATTGGCTAAATTATCAATATTGAAACAAGCAATTTCCAACTGAATTAGTTTTACAAATGTATCTTTCAGAATTCAATTTTAAATTGCTTATTGAAAGATGATTCTAAGTTTTGTCATGGAGGCAAATGGTGAGTAACTTTCATTTTGCAAAGCTACAAATATCGGCTTCACAAGCTTTATATCATTTTGGGTACTCTTGGTTTATAGTTTTCCGTACCATTCACCTTCGAAATTGAAGCTTTTAACAAAGCAAAATTTTAACAGTTAACGAGATATACAACTGTTAGATCGAAATTTACGAGATATAAAACGGCATAGTAACTTTTAAAAAGTTTTGAGTACGTATATATTGATATCATTTATAAAATTCTTCAAAAAAAATTGAAAAAAAAAAAAAAAAAAAAAAAAATGATAAAAGTTAAAATAGTTTTATTATAAATTATTATAAATGTTTAAATAAATTAATCAAAAAATATCCTATTTTTTTCCGATTTTTAGTCTTCTCTGCTTTATATAAAAACTTTTAAAAATCAACATATACTTTCTCAAAACTTTATTGCGACTGTGCCGTTTTTCCCGTGTACTTTTATATAATATATTGTCGGGTTGCTGGCAGAAGTTGGTAACTAACATTTTGGTGTGTATGAGATATTTGAATTTTAATATTTAAAGAACTCTATAAGGAATCATAAGAAAAACGCATGTTGCATACTTCAAAATGTTTATTATTTTACAAAAATACAGATGCAAAATAATTTTTTTCACAAAATAAGGAGGTTTTTATAAATTTTGAGAAAAATCAAAAATTGGTTGCACTTACTGACTTCTGCTAGTCAAGAGTTGAGGCTTATAAGAAACTTAAGTGAATGATTTCTTATGATATAGTGATTAGAATAAAGGCAAACCTATTATTTTGTGGCAGACAAAACTACTTTTAATCAATTGTTGATAAACTAACATAGTAATAATAAGAATTTTAATATTTAAGACATATTTTTTCAATCGTAAACTAAAAATTAATGCAACATAGTAGGTGACATTCATTCGTCATCTTCAGATTCATCTTCACCAGACTCTGGTGCCACGTCTTTTGCAGTCTGACTGACGGGCAGGTTATGGTACCATTCTCGTACTTCAATAGAAATTATTCCCAAAGTACACAATCTTTTCAAGTCATTCTTTTTTGCTTGTGATATGGGCAGTAGAGTTGAGTATGCCTTATTTATTTCTGTAAGCATGCTGAATTGCCGATCTCTGCTCTTGGTAAATACATTTATATACGGCGTGGTAAAGTCATAATGATACTGGAAACAATTTGGCTTAGATTTCTCATACTTTAGACATTATATTTTCAGCCATTTAACGGTAGCACCATTCTCATCTTTGTTACGGTTTTTTTATAATTTTTTTTTTGATAAATCAGACAAATCTAACATATCAGAAAATGTCAGTTGATGTACATTGAATGTAAATTGTCAGTTGATGTAGGGGAGAATCGCCGATTATGGACCACTTTTGTTGCAGAGTGTATAATTCACTCACTTTTGCTTAAATAGTTAACTTTTATATTGTAAACCACTTCTTACCTTCAGCTGAACATATTATATGAAGCTTGTAGTGGTTGATTTATTAATAATTATAAAATGTGTCAAAAACGTAAGTGGTCCATATTGGGGGTACTTTAAGCTTGTGCTCCAAATATGGACCATTGAGGTTCCTATTATGGACTAGTTATAAACGGTTTGACTTGGTCATTTAAACAAATTATATACACACTAAAGATAGAATTATTAGAATATAAATACTCAAGAGTATGTAAGCTTCTAACTTTTAACAGGTTTTTAGATGTCCTTTTTGTATAAAAAAAAAAGTTATTAAGTTTAAGCCAGCCACCATTTATTTGATTCTAATTCTACCAGTCTCATGCATATGTATGCATACACTCAGTTTTATTTATAAAGTGTTTTACTATTTTAACATTTAGCACACACAAAAACATGAATACTGATGTGTAATAATATTTCAAAATTTATTTACAAAGTTCACAAATAAAGTCACAATCTGAAGTTCCTGCGCATTCTTCATGTGCCCATCTTTTACAGGATCGACAGCAAATAATATTTTCTATGTTACATTCTCCACACATAAAACAAAGCCAGTTGTTGAATTCATTTTGGGTTTCTTACATTTCTTTACTACTTTTTCTTTAATTATTTTTGTGTTTTTGGACTTTTTAACTTTTTTGTTTGTTTTTGGACTTTCCTGTAGGAACAGCTTTTTATATGGACTTGAAGTAAGAATTTCTGACTGTTCTTTGCGACACTTCCTTTTGCCTGCACCCTTTGGGGGAAGAACAGGGACCAGTCTCTGAATTGGAGACAAAGCCCGGATGTAAAAAATTAGTGCCTCATAGTGCCCAGAGTTATTTTCAAACATGGTGTACTTCACTGTGATGGGGTTACCACTATGTTCTTCACCATACATCAGGACATTCCTGTTTTCATTGTGAATCACAATTTTTGTTTTCAGAAGACAGGAGATCTGATTTATCTCCCATTCTCCCACAAACGAGTCTGGTTTGGCAATGTGAGCAATACGCTCTTCTAACAAGTTAAAGTGAAGATGCTGAGGTTGGTCAGCATTTAAGGCATCTCCGTGCATGTCAACAGACAATATTTCCAAATTAGATATCAAATGGCTAACAAGCTGATTACGAAGTGAGTCAGCCATAGCAGTTTCCTTCAGATGAAGCAGTAAACTGACCAGCTTGCCGTTTAATCGCTGAGCTGACTGAAGATCTGGTGTTGTGCACACAACAACTTACCTAAAAAAATATTTCCCATCAGAGTAAATTGGGATGAGCAAAAAATTTTCAAGCACCTGTGGCAGAACTGTTTTGGAATGGGACGTTTCAACAGCCAGTGACACTGGGTGGGTCACATAAGTTGTTGGTTTTGGAACCATCTCATCCATTATGCCTGGAAGTGGTGGCACACCCTCCTGGTCTTGTGCTGGTCTAGTTACACATACCAATGCTGGTATCGAAGCTTCCTGGGCTTGTGCTGGTAATGTCCCTTATGTAAGTGGTGAAGACAGCATGGTCTCGCGGTCTCCTGCTTGAGAAGCGAATGATGGCGCATAATCCTGAGGTTTAAAAACATCTCGTGAGCATGGCCAAATTCCACACGATGCAAAACCATTAATTGCTGTTGACATGGTAGCAGCCTTTGCATATGCCAGATGAAAAAGATTGGCCACCTGATATGAACTCACTGAATGTCCTGGATTTTTTCTCAGCCATTTTTCCACCTCCTGGTCGTAGTAGACTTGAAGGGGCTTAAAAAAAGCTTTATCCAGAGGCTGCAGTTTGTGTGTTGTGTGAGGTGGAAATGACAACATTATGACATTGTTGTCAATGGCAAGCTGAATGGCCTCAAGATTTTTAGTATGGGATTTGTGGCCATCTAAAATAAGTAAAACCTTATCATCTTTTGTTGGCTTCACATGACTGATGAACATTCTCATCCACTGTACGAAAAGTTCAGAATTTATCCATCCTGAATCAGAACATGTTACAATGCTGCCTTCTGGTGCACCATTTCCCAGTTCATCAGGAACCCGTTTTCTTTTGAATATAATCATTGGTGGAACATAATGTGTTCCACCAGCATTTACGCAACAGACAACTGTTGTGTTAACACCCCTTTCTGCACTGGCTATGCTACCTATCTGTTTTCTGCCTTTTAGGCCAAGCACGCGCTGGCATTTCTTTTGCACGGTTGAAATACCAGATTCATCAATATTGTAAATATTATTGGCCTTGAGGCAATGATCTTTTATTAAACTTTCTAGTAAATTAAAAGACCTGTCAACATCCCCCAGGTTGAAGCCGCTGGCTCGCGACATGGAAGTAGCTTCTAGTTGGCGGAGGCAGAGGTTAGGGAACCTGGTTAAAAATTTGTAATACCACTTTTTCCCAGCTTGACCTTTATCCTTATTGAATGGGTGATTTAAACCCTTATGTTCTGCAACTTCAAATGCCAGAGTCATTAAATCTTTCCTCGACATTCCGAAAAACATGGCCTCCAATTTTAAAACTAGGTTGTGTATTTCTAGCTCAACATCCGCAGGAAGGATAGTACTTCTGCCTAGCTTTTTAAAGCCGTTAGCAAACTTGTTAGCATTATCAAAATGCCTCTTTAGAGTTGCTTTGGGGATGCCGTATGTGGCTGCACATTTGTTCAAGCCAATATCACCATTTCTGTACGCCTCAATAGCACGTTGAAGATTATCATTAGTCCAGCAGCCCCTGATTAAAAAAAAAGATTGAAATAAATTGTAGGACAGGGCAAAATTTTAAAAATAAATTTGTCTAAATTTACCCACTACAATCTACCACTACAAATATAATACTTAATAAATATTTATCATTATTTATTATTATTAATAGGCTATTATGATTATTATTAATTTAATTTTAATCATTAGACCTATAGCCTATAACTATAATAATACTATAATATTAATAATGATTCTTAATTATTTTTAGACCCTTAGCCTTATAATTATATCTTAACTTATATTATTATATAATTATCTAATTTAAATTTAATAGGTCAATTATAGTAATAGTAAATACTTAGTAGATCTATAATTACTATAATTAAATAATTATAATCTATTATAGATTCTATAGTCTGGCTATAGTCTAGTCAAATTTCAAATACTAATAATAATCAAAGATTAAAATAAAACATAAGATAATTATTTAACTAATTTATTAATAGCCTATGATAAAATAATAACATCCAAGAGAATAAGAACTTATGTTCCCCAATATGGACTACAGTTTCCCATCTTGAACCACTGGTCCATTTTAGGGACAGCAGTTGGTCCATATTGGGAGAACCACATGGGCATCTAATTTTACCAAATAAAACCAAAACGATGTCATTTGGAGCAACACGCTTGTATTTAGTAAGAAATGAAATGAAAAAGCTTTCCATTTAGCATAGAAGCATTGTCCTGGTTCATTTATTTGTAGAATGACACACAAACAAAAGCGAGTGTACTTTTAGAAAAAAATAACCAAATAAAATACTAACTTACCTTTTTGAAGTAATCTTGCTGACCGCCATTATTGAAATGCGATTTAACTAAACGGAAGTCACTCTTTAATGCTACGTTTCCAAAATTTAAAAATAAAATCGCATTTATTTGTTTCATTGGTGGTCCATAAAAGGGGACGGTCCATAATGGGCGACTCTCCCCTACATTGATGCAAATTGAATCTTTTATCTTGGGTTTAAAAAACGAATAATTGTAGTTCGATGAAAATATTCGTCTGTACGATATTGTTGATACTGGAGATTTATTCTGGCTTGCACATTCTGTCAAGTAAAGCTCGTACATCTTTGCAATTGAAAGCTTGGAATCAAGGTACAGCCTTTTGCTTGATCGACGACAATAGTGTGATTTCATTACAGGAAACTTTTCTATGTGTGATATAACAAAATTTAGAGAATCTGTTGAGGTTTTATTTGACGGAGAGTGTTTACCTCGTTTATCTGCTCCTTCAAATACTCCCATATTACTCCGTGTTTTAAAAGCGTGGATAATAGGTCCATCAGAAATACTTTTAAAGAAAGTTTGACAAGTTCGCACCTTTGCGTCACCTTTCCTGAAGAAAAAAGACCTGAACAATTGTCGATTTCCTTTTGTTGTTTGCAACTTCTTTCTTATAGGTAAATTTTGCTCTATATTACCAATGTAAAAATCCTTTTGCCTATCATAATCCAATGACCAGAAAGCTCTACATATTTCAATTCTTTCTTCTTCAGTAAATACCTTTGAGCATTTAAAGCAACATGAATTATAACATGCCACTTTTGGTTGCTTTGCTGGTCTTTCAATTCCTTTCCTTGATTTATAAGGTAAACATTTTTTGCGTTTACCTTTTTCAACACTGACCGACCAACTTTCTGGACGAGATACTGTCCAGCGAGTACGTTTACGAGTACGTTTGCGAGTACGAGCAATTTAAATTTCATCATTATCAAGCGTATTTTCAACTTTAACTGTCTCACTGTTGCCATTTACATTGGAAGTTTGGTCGCTGTGTACGATAACATCATTGTTTATTATAATTTCGCTTGATTCATTGTCCTCATTAACAACAGAAATCTTAATATTGTTAGGCACAAGATCCGCACCGTTTTCGCTCACATGTAGTGTGCCTTCACAAAGCAGTGCTTCATTACCATGAAATTGAATAATATAATTATGAATTCATAATATTTCAACAAAATGTACCAATTACCATAGTGTAAAAACGATTATAGAAGATGTGAAAAAATAATAATAGATAAGTACTTATAATAAATCTCCTTACTTTAATTTGATTTATAATAGTTAAGTTATGATTTTTACCTGATTGGAATTTGAGTATTGAGTTGGTACAAAATTTATCACAAAAACGTCATTATTATTGCAATCATAGTAGTCCACAATAGGGTTGGGAATACCGGGATCCCGGGATCCCGAAATCCCGGGATTCCCCGGTTTTTAACAATCCCGAAACCCCGGGATTAGGCATTTAATCCCGGGATTTTTTTTGAAATCGTTTTCAGTTGAAAATTTTTAAATTAAATTATTTTTTTCGTTCGATTGCATTAAAATTCGAACTTAACAATTTCGAAATTCTTGCAGTTATGTTTTTGAATAATTGGATTAAAGTTGTTATAACAATTGAAATTGGATTGCAATTACATTCTTAAAAATTTTTGGTGCTTAGTCGCATTTATTCAAGTTTCTGACAATTTTTATCTCGAATAGACGTTATCTGTTTGTGACTATTTTAAAGTACAAGTTTTAATAAAAAATAAAATTGCTGGTTTTTTGAACAGTAAATTTTCTAAAATTATAATGGCTTCGTACATGGAATATGACAAAAAAAGTAATTCTGCTGTTTGGAAACATTTTTTAAGAGAAGAAAAAGGGCAAACGGCAATGTGTAAGTCTACTGACTGCAAAAAATTTTTAAAATTTGGAGGTGGTTCAACGAAAGGTCTCCATACGCACTTACTTTCCGTCCATAAAATTAACCTCACACCAACTACTATTTCAGTAAACACACGAGATGAACCACCAATAAAAAAACAACAAAACGTTAACCAATTATTTTCCGATATTGGAGCGAGAAGAAAAATCACTTCCTGCTACACTTGCACGATTAACAGCCATTGATGGGATTTCGTTCAACGTGATATGCCGTTCTAGTGATATACGAGCAGGTCTTATAGCTCCAGGATTCAAAAGTTTACCCACAACAGTCAACACTGTGCGTAAAATGGTTGTAGATTACAGCAAAAAAATAAGGAGTTTTTTTATTACTGAAATAGCTAGCAAAAAAAAACCTGAATTCGGTGTAGGAGAAAGATTTTCTTTATCTTTTGATGAATGGACATCATTGCGTAACCGTTGCTACATGAATATTAATTTACATGCACGAAATTGTCAGTTCTGGAGCTTAGGCTTAATTCGTATAACGGGATCAATGTCTGCAGATAAGTGTATTGAGCTATTAGAACAAAAGCTTGTACAACATGGACTTGATTTGAGAAAAGATATTGTTGGTATTATGACTGACGGAGCAAGTGTGATGAAAAAAGTTGGGAGAATATTACCTGTAAATCAAAAGTTATGTTTTGCCCATGGTGTGCAACTGGCCGTTATTGAAGTACTATATCAAAAGCAGGATATAGACAGAGAAATAGATCAGCAATTCGACGAAGACGAACAATCAGATATAGAAGACGATTTTTCAGAGAGTAACTCTTGCGAGGATGATGATTTTTCTGACAACGATAAACTGGTTGATCTTGATGCTAGTCATAGTTGGCATCGAGGAAACGAATTTGATGTTACTCAGGTAAATTGTGGTCCAGTGATCAAAAAGGTACGAAAAGTAATAGTAATGTTTAGACGATCACCAAAAAAAACGATATCTTGCAGAAGTATGTTGCGGCTGAATTTGGGAAACAAATAGCTCTAATTAAAGACTGCAAGACAAGATGGAATAGTCTTTTGTCAATGCTTCAACGCGTCTATTTATTAAAAAATTGTATCCAAAAGGCATTAATAGACATAAGTCTACCGGAAGGTGAATCTTTGGCTTTATCTAATATTGAGCTTAAAACTCAATATTAGATAAAGCAACAGTTGAGGCCCTTTGCCGTCGGGATGCTAATTTGTTTACAGCCGATGTTGCCATAACTTTTATGTTAAAAAAACTTAAAGATGCTAACAACGTTATAAGTCAAAAGTTGCATTCATCTCTCGTTCTTCGAATGCAACAAAGGCGTACCGATGCAAGTAGGATCCTTCAGTATCTGCACAATGGTAGAACCAACATTCAGTCCGAATCTGAAATAGAGCTAGTAACAGTTCCGGCTTCAGTAAAATGTCGCAAATTAATAGTTGAGTTACTTGAAAGACTAGACGCTACAAATCCAGCTACATCATTAACAGCTAATGAGTCTGAATCAGAAGTTGAACTTTATGTTTCAATTGAGGCACTACTCGAAATTGTTTCTGATTCTTCTGACTCTTCATCTGAATCTATTTCTTTTGCTCTTAAAAACGGCAAAAGAATCACAGACGAACTTAATAAAGCTATAAAAAAAGCACATTTGCCCAGCATACCAACTCGATGTGAGACGTTATCGATGAAAATTCAAAAGGAAATGGTGTTGTTTGAAAATGGAGGAACACGTGGTGATTTTTTGCAAAGAGCGTATGATTTTTAATGACTATTAAGCCTACCAGTGTGGAATCAGAATGTGCTTTTTCTGCGGCCGGACTTTTTGCAACAAAAATAAAAAGTCGTCTGGGGGAATAAACTTTGGATGTGCTCTGCTTCCTCAAAACGTATTTTAAGAATAATCAAAAATAATTGCATACGTATATTATATCTACAAAAACAACGTCTTTATAATTTAATAATTAAGTATGTATAATATTAACAAACCAAAGAACTTCCTTGAAATTTGTAAGTTTTTTCTAAACATACTTTAAATGTCTTATTAATTTCCTTAAAATTTTTCTAAAATAATATGTTAAAATCTTTCAAAAACAGGTATTTCAAAATCCTGGGATCCCGGGAATAGGTAAATGTAATCCCGAAATCCCGGGATTTTAAATATAGCACGGGATTACAAACCCTAGTCCACAATAATATTATTACAATCCTCGAATAATGTAATTTCACTAGTATCCATTTGCGGGGTTAGCATTTTTTCTTTAACCTGTAAACAAAATTGTTATTATAAAAATTATAAAAAATTGTGCACCAATGATTAAATAAGCTCACAGTAATACTGAGGCAAAAGGATTGAATCATTTTCTTCATTATAAAACAATAATACTCACATGAGATGTCGTGGATTGGTAGCAAGAACCATCATTTTTGGAACACGTTTTTTTCATAAGATTCACCATTTTTAGTGTCCTTCTACTAACTTTTTCAGTAATTGACATGTTCTTTAATGTTACAAAAAAATTAAAATGAATAAATTACGTTTTACACTGTTTAAAATATTCCAAAAAATATGAATCTTCAATCAAAGCAAAAAGCACACACACCAATTTGACAGGAATGGCAGTTGGGTTTAATGGTAAGTGCTGCCACCATTCGGCAATATTTTCAAAATATGTCAGACAAAAATAAGTAAGCGACTTAACCAAGCAGTGTTGCCAATAGTGTGAGCAAAACCTAATCCTAGAAGTTACTAAGTGATGTTACAAATCTTAGCCTGTTCTATTTTGATCTTAGGAGCACTTACATTTATTTTGACTACAAAAAAAAGTAATTTATCCTTATAATATCACTTACAAATTTTTACCAGACGAAAATATTGACCAAATGATGACAAATATCAAAAAATATCATTTTACGAAAAAATGTAGTTACCAACTTCTGCCACCAACCCGATGATATATATATATATATATATATATATATATATATATATATATATATATATATATATATATATATATATATATTTATATATATATATATATATATATATATATATATATATATATATATATATATATATATATATATATATATATATATATATATATATATATATATATATATATATATATATATATATATTAGAGTGTCCCAAAAAACAACATTTTTGACAAAAATGTTGTTTTTTGGGACACTCTAATATATATAATTAATTAGCAGCGAAATGTTCTCAACACATTTAAAAAAGTAAATCGACTTTAAAAATTGTCTCTAATATATAAAGAACGGAATGAAAATGTCATTAACTAGCATTAAAAATAAGCACTTTAAAAACACTTTTTTCAAATCTTAAGTCTTTTTATTAAAATTAAACGAACTATTATTATGGGTTTGTGTGTTATATAAAATTTATCATTTTTCTTATAAAAAAGTTGCTCATTTTTAACGTGTGAATGGATTAAGTTGTCTGGTGTAGTATGAGATTTTTACTACTCCAGCGTTTTTCTACTCCCGTGTAAAAATATCATATTAAATTTTTACTCTCCAGTAAAAATCTCATATTAAATTTTTACTCTCATTATGAGATTTTTACTCCTATAAAATATTTTGCGGCAAAATCTATTTCACAGCTTTATCGTATTTTGAGAATTTTTTTAACGTTTTAAAGATTGGGGCTTTTTGAAAGCAGTAAAGAAGCAATTCTGCTTAATATAAACATTATTTAAAATTTGTAGCGAAATTTTGTAGCGATTTAAAATTTGTAGCGAATAAATCAATTGACAAAGCGTTTGGAATTATTATAAACAAAATGTTACCTTAGGACGCTTTAACCTAATTCTTTTTTCGAAACTCCATAGAACGAATATATTAAACATCAGGCGCGGATCTAAGGGGTGGCAATTGTAGCCATGAACAAAACCAAAGCCAATTTACGGAAGTTTGCCATAGAGACAAATTTCCTGCCATGGCCACAACGGTTTCTATTATACGTTACCGGCGTTTTATTCTATCAATAATTGCTGTCAAATAAATAATAAATTATAGATCTTTCAACCGTGAAAATAAAACTTGGCCACACCAATGATTTATTATATAACTACACCTTTTCAAGATGTAATTAAGAACTTGAAAGTTGCAACTAAGAAAAGTAAGATGTAATTGAGAAATGTAACATGTAATTTAGAAGTCGCAATATGTAACTAAGAAACACAAAAGTTGTAATTAAGAAATTGTAATATGTAAATAGAATACATTATATACAATTGCAAATTCACAATGTAAGCTTAAAGGTCATTATGAAAAATCTTCTTGTACATGCATTTTAATAAGTTAATAATATCAAGTTTAGCGTTTGTATGCACCAACAATACAGTAATACAGTAATGGAATTGAAAGATCGTTGCGTTATTTGTCAATACACTATGAACAGAAAGTCTGTTATTAAATTGAATCCGTGCAAACATTTATTTCACCAAATTTGTTTACACCCACTTCTTGAACAACCAGAACTACCTTGTATAATTTGTAGACATGAAATACATACAACTGAACAAGTTGAAAGAAAACATTATGTTTTATCTTCATCGAATGATAAAAGAAGAGTTATTGGATGTGCTGAGCGAAATGACGATTGGGTGACTCTGGCGCAAATTTTAGGTGTTAAATATAAGACGGCATACAATTGGGTCCGCAGCGGAAATTTAAATTTCATTGAAAGAGGTGTAGTTAGTTTTTATTGGGAATTTTTGACTTTCATTTTTTTATTTTTGACATTTTTAACTTTTATTCTACACTTCAGCTACAGCTTTTGCCATTTTTGCAAATGGCGCTATAAACAAAAAAAAAGCGGTTTCATTTTTTGTCCAATAAAATCCCGCAAGTTAGTAACTAGTTTATATAATATATCATTGAGCCACACAATTGGTTTTAACGTGTCCGATTTTAAAAAATGTTTTATTAAATCACTGATCTCAAAATATAACTTATAAGTTATATTTATAATATGATATAACTTTTAAGTTATAATATAACTTATAAGTTATATTTTGAGACCAGTGTATTAAATAGAAGCAACAAATTAGGGGTTTTTTTATTCGCTACCGTGAGATCATCATTAGTATAAATTTCCACATTTCTTTAGAAACTAAGATAACAAAGTTACTCTAGTTACTTGATTTACTTGATTTGATAAGACTTTAGTTACTTGATTTTTTAAATATTATAAAATATAAATCCATTTTTAAATGAAGAATTAGTTGCTTGTACAATAGAAACAAAGTATAGGCCTAATGTCTTAAATTACAAAACTAGACTAAATAAAGAGCTTTCTGAAATAAATTTAATGTTTCCAAGAATACAAGATTCTTACCAATTTAATACAGATATGATGGATTTTGTACCCTTAACTAAAAGAACTCTTGGTTATACAGCATTAAGGTATTTTTTGTTTGTTTTGAGCTTTATGAAAATTTTATTTAATTAAATTAATATCACAAAATGGACCAAGATGTTAGATTTATGTTACTAACATTTACGAACATTACTAACATTTACTAACATTACTAATATTTTCTAACATTACTAATATTTTCTAACATAACTAAAAATTAAATAACAAAGTGAAAATCTAGCATTTTTAGATTTTAACTTTGTTAACTAATTATTAACAAATTTTGTTATTTTGGTGTCATGTAGTGTTTATTCGGTTGCTGTTTGTTTATATGGTATTTATATGGGTTTATTTGGTGTTTGTATGGTGGTTATTTGGTGTTATATGGCGTTTAACTAATTATTAACACATTTTACAACAGATTTATATTCTTAATAATGTGTATGATATTGAAACATTTATTAAACATATAACCTATAAAAGCGATTTAGGTATTTAATAAGAAATTATGGTATAAAATAAAATGTAATATTGGTAAAAATTTATTATTGTTATACTTTTTTTCAGCGATTAACGATATTATGATAACGATATTATGATAACGATATTATGATTTCTGAACTTCTTTTAAAAGAAGCGTATTTAAATTGCTTTGATGAAACATTTTCGTCTTTCATTTACTTAATAGCATTATCTAAGGTTATAAAGCAACCAATTGAATCTATCTATCCTGAAATTGGTTTTAAAAAGTATTTTTTTAATACCCTTATAAAGCCTCGCGTCCAGCTGTTGTTATGAGTGAATGAAGTTTTTTTAGTATCAAAAAATAAAAGTTTCTAAGTCTAGTTTTCCACCTACAGATAACAAAATACATAAACCAATTCAGTCTACATTATTCTTTCCTACTGTTTCTAAGAACACTTTAAATATAGATAAGTTTGGTATTTGTAATAAAGCAGTTAAAACTGAAGAAATTATCTCAAAAGGCGCCAACAACAATGATAAAAACACTTTTGAATCTAATGTTCCACTAAAGAAAAACAACGATGTTGACATTAGTTTATTAAATACAAGTCAGTTAGCATCTTATTCAAACTATGATGTTTCATCATACCATCTCCATGGTGAAAAATTAAAATCAGGAACAAATGATCGTGAGCTGTTATCTCTAACTAATGTCTGGATTCCAGATAAATGCTTCCAATTCCCTTTAACAGGTAAAAGCAGAAAAAGACACTTTTTGCTAAAATGGTTAGATGATTTTTCTTGGCTTTGCTACTCTAAAATTAAAGATGGTGCATATTGCCTTCCATGTACACTTTTTGGTACAAGTTTATCAAACAAATATGCATTATGTAAATTGTTTAAAGAACCATTCAATACTTGGCGTAATGCTGTAAAATTTTCAACGGTCATGAGAAAACTGCTGACGGGTTACACATCAAGTCCGTGCATTGTTATAATATGCTTTTATCTAGAGCTAAATAATAACACATTTCCTATTAAAGTTTCTCTAGGTATTTCAAGGAAACAGCGTATAGAAGAAAACAAAAAAAAAAGCTTGAATCAGTTGTTAAGACTACAATATTTTTAGGCCGAAATGATATACCTTTACGAGGTCATAGAGGCGATAGAAAATATCAAGTTATGATTAAACAATTTGACTATTGTTTTAAATGTATCCCTTAGATGAAAATAATTTCTTAATTGCGAAGTATTTCTACTCATTGTTTTAAATATGTAAACTATGAAAATCATTTTTTATTAGCAAATTATTACTATTCATTGTTTTATATAAATTGTGAAACTCATACTTCATTTGCTATTTCTATTAATTCTTAATGTTGAAAGCGTTTCCAGGTGATTTACGTTGTTACTTTTTTAGTTCTTACTTTATTTGTTGTATTATATTTTGTTTATATATTTATTAAAATTTATTAAAAAAAAAGTAAAAAAAAAAAAAAATGTTTTAAAAGTATTTGTGCATAACTGCTTATCAAAAAAAAAAAAAAAGAATCCAGTAATGGAAGGCTAACCTTAAGCAACATTACTAATACTTCACTTTAATTGCCTACCAAGAAAAGGAAAAAATTCAGAAATGGGGGGTTAACCTTAAGCAACACGACAGTTTACTGATTGAGTGCAAAGTCCTATGGCTTACCTTCTCGTTGGTGCACTTCGTTAAGTGAGTTAGACAAGTATTATGTCTAATTTATGAACTAAATAGCCAAGGCAACATTTTAAATAACTTTATAATTAAATGGGTAAATAAAAACAATACAAAATAGGATTGCTAAGATTGACTCGAGTATTTAGAATAGCTTTGCATTAACAAAATATTGTCAAACAAACACGTAGTAAATAGATTTCAATTACAGGTGAAATATCTGGTTTACAAGTCGACTCCTCATATATGAAATTTTTTTATCTATACTACTTTTTAATTTTTTTTCTGTAATGATTCTAAAAATGTATGCGTTTTTGAATGACACAATTTTTTAGGAAGTTTATTTCTAACGAGAGATATCAGAATCAAGTGTTTTTTATTTTTATTTTAGAGAAAATTATATCTACTAGGTAAGATTAAAATATGATATTATTTTTGTAGTCTATGTATATATTATGAATGATCTCTAAGGCCTGTCATTGATTCATTATATAAAAATTCGTCGGAGACAAAACATCACACATATTTCGTCTACAACGAATCAACGAAGTTTTTAGCTACATTCGTGAAAATTATTATACTTATTGTAATAATGGCGCTCTCAGATTATTAAATCTAGAGTAGTTAAGTAAAGTAGGTTAGTCTTCCTACGTATTAAAGTTTAAAAAAATGATATGTATGGCGTCACTGGGATTACTTTTTACTTCATCGGTCCTTCCCACAGAGAAAACCAAAAGTAAAGTAACTTATCTTACTAAACAGGGGGAAGGGGAATAAGTTGATGTCACCCCAAATTATATTTGGCAATTTTAAATATAGCCGTCAAATTTTGACATTTTAAAGTCGGCAAATGTAAAAAATTAAAGACCTTTTTTTGTCGTTTATGGCACTTTACTTCCCCCTCCCCTCCCCCCCCCCCATCATCACTCATTAAAAAAAAATTAGCTTTTTGCGCCGCCTGCGAACCCAGATTTGGCCACACAGTTTCAAATTCCTGGATCCACGCCTGAACATATATAAAAAAAACTACATAAACTGCTTCTTCAGACCAGTCTATTTTATCAAACTGGCAATTATGATGAACATGAGTCAGTTTTGCTAAATTTTCTAACCGTCTGCGCAACGAGATACACGAGGAAATTATTAAATATTTAAATATTGCATAAAGATTTATTTATTAAGATGCATGATAGTTTGAGATAATAAATTGCTTGAAGATGCGACATAGGGACCTGACGAGGATATAAAAGGATGTGCTTCATTAATGGTTTTTACAATAAATATGGAACGAAAAAAAAAATACAGTTATTGAAATTAAACAATAATGTTTAAAATATTATAATACAATAATATTTAAAATATTCCGTGAAAAAATACATAAGTAAATGCACTAGATTTTCAACTGTTAATTAGAGTGGATTCCAGTTGAGTTGTCTAGAAATATAGAACGATCACTTAATTTATTTGGCCGTAAAATGCATGGATTTCTAGTTATCATAAAAAAAAACTGCTCTAAAAAAGCAGTTTCCACCTCCTTTAATTCTTTGGATAGCTAGGACAAAGAGTTAGGTTGATGTTTCCTAAGGCGACATAGTTTACCTTATATAACAATATATATATATATATATATATATATATATATATATATATATATATATATATATATATATATATATATATATATAATAGCCATTGGCTGGAATATATATATATATATATATGTATATATATATATATATATATATATATATTCCAGCCAATGGCTGTTATATATATATATACATATATATATATATATATATATATATATATATATATATATATATATATATATATATATATATATATATATATATATATATATATATATATATATATATATATATATATATATATATATATATATATATATATATATATTCCAGCCAATAGCTGGGAATGCAAGATATTGTTTACCATATAGATTTGACAGATTTTAATTTTGACCACTTAGTGAAAATTATTGAAATAATTTTCACTAAGTGGTCATAATCTTAATGCGTTTATGCCCCTTTCATCATCAACTACATTGTGTGGGTATGAACTATTGTTCATGAACAATGGTGCATACCCCCCCCCCCCCCCACACACACACACAAACACACACGCACACGCACATACATACAAACACACACAAAATAATAAAATAAAATGTAAAAGCAATAAAAATTACAAAATAAAATGTAAAAACAATAAAGTAACATGAAAACTTTCGTACAACATGTTATTAATCGTTATATAGTCGTTTTATTTCAATAATTTTCACTAAGTGGTCAAAATTAAAATCTGTCAAATCTATATGGTAAACAATATCTTGCATTCCCAGCCATTGGCTGGAATATATATATATATATATATATATATATATATATATATATATATATATATATATATATATATATATATATATATATATATATATATATATATATATATATATATATATATATATATATATATATATATATATATATATATATTCCAGCCAATGGCTGGGAATGCAAGATATTGTTTACCATATAGATTTGACAGATTTTAATTTTGACCACTTAGTGAAAATTATTGAAATAAAACGACTATATAACGATTAATAACATGTTGTACGAAAGTTTTCATGTTACTTTATTGTTTTTACATTTTATTTTGTAATTTTTATTGCTTTTACATTTTATTTTATTATTTTGTGTGTGTTTGTACATACAAATGTGTGTGTGTGTGTGTGTGTGTGTGTGTGGGGGGGGGGGGGGTATGCACCATTGTTCATGAACAATAGTTCATACCCACACAATGAAGTTGATGATGAAAGGGGCATAAACGCATTAAGATCAAAGTTCTATTTTTACAAAAATTCTTTTTTTTTTCTACGTGTTTCTATAGCTTCCCAAAAGCAACCATACAAGAAGTGAATAGTTTAGTTACAAAATGATATTAATAAAATTACTCAAATCAAAATTAAATTAAAGACGTAAAATAAGTCAAAATCAAACTTTTTAGAAATAAATTTAGTAATGGTCTATTCTGTTACCAAAACACAATTAACTTAGTAGATTTAATATTTATATCACGCTGGTTATCAGCCCTCTTTAATAAGTTATGTAAGTATGGAGATAACGCTATATAATCAAAGGTTCATACGGATCAAGGGTGCAAGTTCTCCCCTATCCGAAATTTTTAAGTCTTTTGAAAAAAGCTTTGATGGCTTATCATGCATTAATCAAATTTAAAAGCAAGGATTAAGGTTTAATATAAAACGCGCTAAAGAACTCTGCAATGGATTAAATACTTTAAAAACATATGGCATAATTTAATTAAAAATTGCCTTTAAATACTCATCTTTTAAATAGTATCTTTTGTTTGATTTGTTTTTATTAACTTAGACATTAATTAACTATTTTGCGTCATTTTAAATTAAATTGTTGGAATAGACAAATTTTATAGTTTTTGCATGGTGGAATAAGATTTTAAATTTTTTATCAAAACAAAAATAAGATTTAGAAAAAGTTAGTATACTTTTGAATTTAGTAGTTTGCAATAACTATCACGTAGTTTACGTGCGATTAATGAAGTAATAAATGGGAAAAACTAGGAAAAACGTCGATAACCCTCCGACGGATTTCATATATTTATTTTTTTTAACTAAAGGTTGCTTATTTGGATTGATAAATTTATCAAATTAGGCATGGATTTGATAGCGTTGTTTAAAATTAAAAGTAAAATATGATTATCTATTAAAAAACATTAAAAATTGTTTGTGCATACTGAATTATAATATTTATGTTTATAAATAATTTATAATTAAAAAGAGAAATGACATCGGTTACTGTTATTGTATTGGTTTATTATCTCTGTTTTATGAATAAAGTATCCACAGTTATTGTTCCTCAAGATCCAGGTGGGTACAATTAAATTACTTAAACAAATAATGCTTACTTTTTACAACTAAAAGTTTCTCTCCGTAAACTCCTGAAAACTTCAGGTTCTCAAGAATTAGCTGGATATTATTATCAGGCGATCCTGGTTAATATCAGGTTCTCAGAAGAAGCTAAAAAATTTAAAAAAATTTTATCATTTTCTATTAAAAAATTTATAATAAATTATATTTAAAAAATGTTTTTAAAATTTATTTATCTAAAATTTAAAAATTTAAAAATTGTATATTCCTATAATTCTTTAATTTTTAATTACAACCACAAATGTATTTTTTGTAATCAATAAAAAGGTCTCATATCTATCAATAAATTCATATCTATCAATCAAAAGTTCAGAGTTTTGACATCTTAGTCATATTTTACCTTATATTTTGTCACTAAGCAGTGAAACTTGAGAGTTATACTTTATAAATTATTTTTAATATGAAAAAATTTATATATATTTAGAGGTTTAGTATATATTTCAATAAGTTTTAAATAAGTTAATTAAAAACCAAAACATTTTTTTTTATCATTGCAATATTTACTTTTAAGTGAAATATTAAATACATTACTAATTAATATACTCGTTACTTTAGTTAAAGCTGAATTTTTTTTAGAAATATCTTTATAATAAATATGACTTTAACTTTCTGCTGACATTTTTTGTTTTTCTAAAAGCCATTATCGAGGCATTTAGCTTATTTATAAACTGGTTTATATACTACAAACAATTAAAATTGTTAAATAAAAATGCTAATAATTTATAAAAGACTTAAAAAATTTTTATTATTGACCCCCTTGCCACCTTTTATAGTTGTTTTTTTTTAAAATTTTGCCAAAAAGGACTAAAAACATTTTCAATAATCATATTATAATCAAAAAAAATGTTAAAAACGTGAACTATGTTCACGTTTTTAACATTTTTTTTGTTTAGTTTAGTTTAATAAAACCAAATGACGTGTTATTTAGAAAAAAAATTCATATATGACCCCCTTGCAACCCTTTTAAAGTGTTTTCTTTAAAATTATCCTAAATAAATTTCTTACATATATCTATTAATATATTTAACTAAGTTCATATTTTAAAATAGTTTTGTACATAGTTGTTTATACTAAAGCCAAATGAAAATTTATTCGAAAGAAACTTACTGACCAAGACACCCGATCCCCCCCCCATCCTCATGATACCCAAACTCCACCCCACCCCCCTGATCATGTTATTTTTCTGCCTAAATTAATGAATATTTAGAACTATGCTGTTTAGTTATAACAAAAAAGATTTATCATTAAAATTTATTTTTATGACAAACAAGCAAAAAAATTGTTATAAATTGAAAATATTTACGCTAACTGGTACTAAAACTGGGACTAAGTACTAAGAATTTCAAAATTATAGTCATATTTTTTTAAAATTATGACAACAAAAAAATAGTATTTGAAAGGTATTAGTAATATAATTTAAAGCATTATTTAAATTTTTAAAAATTTAGTTTTTGAATTGCTTTCCACTTTAGATGTTAAATTTTTATGAAGATTGATACTGTAGATAAGAAACAATACAGGAGCAAAGATTTATCTATGGAAGAATTTTTTAGTGGTGTTATACTGCACGTAAAAGAAATTCTTTCTGCTCTTCATCTTTGGTTATGGATTTTGAATAGTCTTGAATTAGTTTGACAGCTCGTTCTGCTGTATCATTTACAGATTTCAATGATTTAATATGCTCATAAATGTTAAAAATTTGTGTTAGCTTTCCAAAACTTTGGGGATTGGGCTAACCAACCACCATCTTCATTTGAATATCCAAATAAATTTAAAATGTTGCTTGATTTTGGTCCAACTAAATCAGTTAAACGAGCACTCGGTTTCATAAGAGGAAATTTTGGAAAGCCTAAATCATGTTTCTAGTTTTCCGTTATATTTTTAAGTATTATTTTAGCAATTTTAACTTTATCATGATCAGACACTTTATCAGAAAATAGTGAGAGAGGAGACATTTCTTTGGTTAAATACCAAAGATGCTGATTAAATGTTTTAAGGGCAGCAACAGCAATATTATTGTCAATTTTTTTATAAAAAAGCATTTCTTTGTAGAATTCCAAGTCATTAAATGATGCATCAATTGTGTTTGTATGTGTAAGCCACATTTTCACATAAAATAGCTTTGTAAATTTACAAAACTGTAACAAAATCTCTATGTAACTTTCTCATACTCTGCCAATTCAACAAAAGCAAACATTTTTGATGCATACAAAATCATACATATCCATCTAGCATGATATAAAGCCCCAGTTTTGTGCTACAGTACATTTATTTGCTTTTCAATCAGTAATTGCAAAGTAAGTTGGCAACATTCTTAATAAACATCTCTTAATATTTTTCAAGACTTCCAGTTAAGTAAACCAGACAAAAAAATTTTCACTTCTGCTTTTTTGATCTTCAATACTGGTTCCTCAATTTTTTTTTTTTTTAAAATGGTATATGAACCTATTGAAAGTTTAAGCCATATGTCATTTTTAAAGTGTCTAAATAGCTCATAATTTGGAGATCAACATTCTCCAAAAGTTGTTAAATGAACAGATGACAAAACTCTTTCTAAGATATGGTGTCTGCAGGCACACCAAAGTAACTTTTTATTGAAGTGTTCTTCAATTAACTTTGCAGAACCATTTATCCATCCTGAATTTGACAGAGTTGTGTCAAAAATCATTGCTACAAGTGTTTTTCTAGTTTCCAGGCCTTTACAGCATCTATGGTTGCTGTTGCCTGAATTTCCCAGTTGTATCTGGAATCCTGGATACACACAATAATTTTCCTTCAGGTGCACTTGGTTTTCCTGTTACAACAATAGGCAAGCGTTCTATTTTACTATCTACCTCAGATACCAGTTTTGAATCCCAGTAAATGGAAGAGTATGTGGGTGAAATAAATGTTTTTTAATATCATAGGAAACTTGCTTTCAAATTTTATTACCTGATCTGCTTCCACTTAATAAATGACAGGGGCCCCGGCTAAAAATAAGACTTTTTTCAAACCCGGCCCCGGCTAAACTATAAGATTTAGCAGAGGTTGATAGCTGGGGCTAGAAAAAACTTTATATATTATAATTTTATGCTTACATTTACTATTTATTAAATACTGGCATATATTTATTCATTTTCAAACTCTAAGATTGCAAACAACCACTATTGAGTTATGAGTTACTTTAAAATAGAGAATAAGTAAAAATACTACTGAAGACTTGAAAAGTTGTAGGTTGTATATAAAAGAAAAACATGAAGATGGCTAATAGTTATGAGGTTTTTTTGATGTGCAAGGAAAAAACTGGATTAATAAGAGTTTTTATAGCATGAAGGGACAGATACAGTAAAAAGATGCAACTTGTTGAATAAGAAACAAGCAAGAATGAGTTTTGGTTTATTTTAATACAGATGATAGCTTGTTTGAGCATTGACCATGATTGTGTTTGTAGAAAAAAAGAAAGAAATGCAACCTTACAACAATGAGAGAGTGGTTCAAGCTTGGCAGATAAAGCAGGTCTTGCTTCTACAGGTGTGGAGACTATTTAGTTGTGGTTATAACCTCTCAACTATATAACTCCAAAACATGAACCTTGGTAACCAAGGCTGCTGCACAGAGAAACAAGTTGAGCGCGATACTACCAGGGACTTAGTAGGGATCAAACTTGGTACCTCTTGCTTATGACTCAAGCGCTCTACCACTACACCAGGACCGCATTACATTTACAATGTGCTTTTAGATTTTGTTTGAGAGTAAGAGGGTTGTTTTCATCAATATAAGAATACCAACATTGTTGCAATATTTTTTTGCTGTAAATAAATAAGTTTTATTGTCTAACAATAATTGCAGATTTTAAGTCCAGAATTTAAATCCATAAGCCACAGCGAGCCTAAGGCTGTTACAGAAGAGAGATCAAATTAAAAATCAGCTGCTTGTTCTAAGCAATTAAAAAATAAAGGTTCTTTGTTAAGACAAGGGTATAAAGTTGAGTCGTCAACAAATAGACCCACTTTATATGTTAAATTTTTATGAAGATTGATATTGTAGATAAGAAACAATACAGGAGCAAAGATTTAAAGGTACCACAAGATACCTTGTGATACCCTGAAAGTTACTTGAAATGAAGAAGAGTGAAGGCCTTCAAGAATAACTTTATTACTGCAGTTAGTAAGAAATAATTTAATAATCTCAAAACCTTTATATAAAGAAACTAATAACAGAGTGAAGACAAATTGTAGGATAGTTAGAAAAGTCAAAGTGTTTTCTAGAGTTTTGAAAAATTGGAACCACTTAATTAGCACTTTTTAAAAATTAAATATTATTAACCCTTAATTTCCACGCTTGTTTTACAACTTTAAGCACCGCCCTTAGCTGCTGCAGCCAGAGAGTAAATATAAGGCTTCAACATTTCAAGTTTAGTAGGAGTCCATTAAAACTTTTTTTTATTTAAAAGAACAACAAAGTTATGTGTTATTTTGGTTTCTTGAGTAAAATATAAAAACAAAATAGCAATATTTCATGTCGACAATAATTCTGCATCACTATTTACAAATATCACAAGTAATTGACGAGTGTTCTCCACAAGTGTGTTTAGTGCACTTGGAACATTTTGTAAAGACACATTACTGACAAAGCTGACACAAATGACATGATTTTCTAATTTTGATTAAGGCATCTTGGGGTGGATTATTCTGTTCTGTAGACATAGAAGCGTGGCACGTCTAGGGCCAGGTTGAAATGCCCCTTTCGGATGCTCAATAATTTGGTGTTCCAATGCTGTTTTCATCATTTCCATGCTCATTTTTCAGCAAGAATTGTCGTCTTTTTGATCCACTATTATCACCTTACCACTGGCTTGTTAAAGAGGAACAAAATACTGGCATTAATGGCAGCATGATCGAAGAGATGGCCAAACAAAGTCATTGGCCAATGCAGTGTCTAGAAAAAATTACAAGATACAAATTTATTAAAGTTATAAAATTGTAAGGAAAAAAACTATTGTTACTAAATTTTAGTCTTACCTTTCGCCATGTAGTATATGCATGAGCTAATTGGTCAACAGTATCTACACCAAACTTAGTATTATTGTATTGGAGGATTGAAAATGGCTTTCGATGCGCTTCTTCTGACACTTCCGTAGATGTATGGAGAGTAGACATCATAATGACAACCTTGTTAGTTTTTGGAACGTAACTCACTAGCTGCATTTTTTCAGAATACACAGTTATAGAATCAAATTGAACTTGAGGAAGAAGTAGTTGGGGAGCGATATCTGGTTTGTTACGATTTAGGGTTCCGAGCAGAGTGAGGTTCCGTGCTAGAAGTTCTTTGGCTAGCGGAATAGATGTGAAGAATTGGTCAGTTATAATATTTTTCCCACTACCATGAATTGGTTCAGTTAGCTGTAGCACCACTCGTTTCCCTTGCCCTACTTCTTTTTCTCTAGCAATCATTCCTAAATAAATCTCAGCATTATAAAAGTAGCAAGACTTTGAACAAGTTAATGCCCACACTTTGATACCATATTTGTTAGGTTTTTTTTGGCATGTAAACTTTAAAAGGCACTCGCCCATGTGTTGGAACTATTTGTTCATCGAAACAAACCATATTGGAAACTATGAAGCATTGGCTACAACATTTGAGAAATTGCTCCCATATCTCTCTTAAAGCTGCTAGTTTATCATGTTGGCGTCTTTCAGTGCATGTTTCCTTGTTATGAAATCTCATGAACTTTGTGATTAACTCAAATCTTTCACAAGACATTGTGGCTTTGTAGGCAGAAATTCTAAGTTCGTCACTCCACAAGTCTCTGAGAAACACGTTGTGTTGTCTCAAAGCACCCATAAGATAAGGATGCCAAAATATCCAACCAGTTCCTCCTCTGTTATGTCATACCTAAGAAGACCAATAAAAATATGAGTATTTATGTAAAATAAACACAATAGTATAAACTTATCAAGACTACATTATAAATGAAGTCGAAATTACATTTTTAACATATTAAAAGATAGTAGTTTATTGAAAACTTACCAGGGTTGTGAAATATGTTGAGAAACTTCTCCAGCACTTATAGCACGTTGGGTCTCTCGATTACTTTCATGAAGTATCTTTCATTTCTGCTGTTGAAAATAAATCAATAGCTTCACGCACTGTAGCAGTATTTGCTTTCTGTCGCATTTGCTCCTTCACAATGTTTTCCCTGCCTCGTCTACGCTGCTCATCTACTCTGTTTTCCAAATTCTTCTGTTGCAACATACTCTTACCCAACATACTCTTCTCTAAATGGATCATGTTCTACTATATCTGAGACTTTGTTTTCATTGTTATCTTCCAAAACGTTATCTTCTAGTTAACTTCCCGAAGATTCATTTTCCAAATCAAAATTTGCCATATGTTCAAATATATTTTTATTCATTATATTTTTTTAATTGAGTACTAAACATATGAAATAAAATATACAATCCATAAAATTTGTTTTTATGTATAATAAAAAAATTTCTGAGCCTAAATCATAATTCATTACAATGTATTTCATTAAATAACTAGTCTAAAGTACATAACTCAGTATATAACTTTCATAGTTTTGGCTGCATCAGCCAAGAGCTGTTTCAATGAAAGTATTATACTTGGGATGAGGGGCAGGCTGCTACCCAACAGTAGAGTGATCAGCGTTATATTAAAAACATATTATAAAGTTAGGAAAAGTCAAAGAAGCTCAGGCTCATTAGGTTTAGTTAAACTTCATAACTTTGAAAAATAATTTTGAAATGGCTGCATCAGCCAGGGGGCGGAGTTTAAGGGTTAAATTTTATAATTAATAAGATTAAATGTTAGACTTACTTTAGTTAATGACATTGTTGAAGACTAACCAAAAGTCTCTAGAACCTAACATCTGATACAAGATTTAGTAAACTGAGAATAACAGAGCTTAATATCAGACGGGACCTTTTTATATTGACTTCTTGGAATAATAAAAGGACATTTGTTCTTAAGAGTTCTTGTAAAAAAGATGAAACAAATGATTAATAAAGCAATTGCTCAAGATGATGAGAAATATGGAGTAGAATGAGGTTTGTCTTATAATTGAAGAGTAGGAATAAAAGCTTCCAGACTTTTAGTCCAGAAGGAATAAAGGCTTTTGAGGTGCACTTTAAGCATACATATTATGGATATAAACATATATGTTTGCTATTTATTTAGATGCTGGCATACAATATCCTTTCATATTTATATAAATTTTAGTATTTATATTATATACCTTTCAGCCATAAAAGAAACTTAAGGGTCTTCTAATATTCTAATTCTTTGTTTTTGTTTAATAATAGCAATTTCTTCCTTTTTATTGGATTTTTCATCAAATTCTGGCAGTTGATTGGATCTATCTTTTTTTATATCTTCTTTTCTCTTTTTCAATTTATTTTCTGTCATTCTTTTTGCTACTTTCTTTTTACTTTCATAGTATAACTCTTATTTAATGAACTCAAAAAGTTTTTAATTGATGCTGATCTGAGAGAAAATTTAAATCTGATAATTGACTATTGATGTCACAAGAGGTATCTTTTTTAATCAAATCTTCTGCATTTGATGCTGCAATGTCAAACAGAGATGACAACTTATTAGTAAAACTTAGAAGTTGAGCCGTATTACTTTTTTTTTTTTACATTTTTATTCAAGTTCTCTCTAAGATGTATCAGATGCAGTATCGTTATAACAGTATTTTTTTTTTTGTTTTGTTTGAATTCCTGCCATTTTCCAAAATACATTCACTTTTTTGCAAATGACAGATGCAACTTCTTTCTTACCAGTTAGTTTCAAATCAAACCTTGTAAGTTATAGATAATAACGTAAAACCTCTCCATTAGTTGGTAATTGGCTAAATATCTTTGCTTTAAGAGTAGGTAATAATTTCCCAACAATTTCATCAAACATCTCATCATTTTTTCTCAAATTAATATTGCTCATATCAGATTTAATTTTTTTTATATATGCTATTATACCTATAGATAAAAAGCAAGTAACTACAAATTATATAAATATAAAATTATTTATAAGAAAACAACAGCATTCATAGTGGAAATTTTCCTTATCTCAAACTTTGCATATCATTTTTATAATTTAATAATTCTTGATAATAAGGAAATAAAAAATTGATTTTTAAGTTAAATGTTTTACTTATATTTACTAATATCATCTGATACAAAGTGTTGAATTATAATGGCATTAAAGTTGATGTTTAATTGAAACATTACATTTTCATATTTAGCTTAAAATCACTGTTTAATGTTGAACAGTTTTTTAAAAGTGGGCAGCAAAGGGGGTAAAACTTTTAAAACAGGGGCAGCGGGGAGTTAAAATTTAAAATCTTTCCAAAACCTTCTTATTTTTCTTTTTATGGACAAAATGACACGCAAAACTGCGTGAAAAAGAATTTTTTTTTTTTGGGACACCCTAATGACCATGCATTTAATATTTTGTTTTGACATTTTGACTAGCGTTCATTGCAAGTTTTGCAAATCTGACCATTTAAAAAATGGGCTGAATAAACAAATGTAGACTTTACTTTAAACTGGAGACAAAAATTACAAAGAAACCATAAACTGAAAAGAGAAATAAAAACTAAAAAAAAAAAAATACAAAAATAAACCTAAGAGATAAAAATCTTAACGAGTGATAAAATAAATAATAAACCTGAAAAAGTTTAAACATAAAATTAATATATGTTTTTATTTTAATTTAAAAGTTTCATAGAATTTAGAAAATTCATATATTTATTCATTATTCTATTCATAGAAATTTAGAATAGATTTAGAAAAGATCGAAGTTTTAAAGTTTCAAATTTAATCTGAACTAAATTCGAAACTTAATTATTAAAAAATTTGAAACTTTGATAATTCTAACATCTGCTAAGAAAATAAAATATTAAAAAAATTATTTGTTAAAAAGATTCGAACCTTCATCCTTAATACTAACATTGTATTTCATTTAAAAAAAGTGAAAAAAGTATAAGCCGACATTGAGTAAGCAGGTTCAGTGGTACTGGACACAAGCCATTCAGTATAATGATAGCAATAATATTGGCTGAGGTATTAAAAGAAACAGTGTCATGTTGCGCTCACAGATGTTAGTTCTTTTGTTGTGCATTGTTATTTATATTAATAAAACAAATAGCTAATTGTTAATTAGCCTTTTGTTACAAATTGATTAAATAATGAGGCAGTCACATAGCTCTTTGCTTAGGTCTGATAAGATATGACCTAATATTTATATCATTATAAATAGTGTATGATGCAATTATACACTACAATTGAATCAAGTTTTCTATTATTTAAAACATGAAACATGAAAATGAAAAAATATAAAATATAAATGAAAAAGTATAAATGTTTTTGTTTATGGGGCGTAATTTACAAAATGCAAGTTTTTCAAAAAATTGAAAAATCTATTTTAAAAAAAAGTTCTAAAAAATATTTTGAAAGTAAAGTAAATTGAATTAAAACAATAAATCAAGTTTTTAAGTTTCATAGCAATTTTATTCATAAGTGTAACACATATTGAGCATGTTTAATAAATATTTCAAAATGTTTCATAGCAAAAAAAAGCAGCAAGTATAACATTAAAAATAATTATTATTTTTAGCTAATCATAATCATTCAATTTTGGATCAATGTCACTATCAGCAAATTTGGCTTCAATTGTTGGCCAACTCCTGATAGTGTTGTAGTATTGGAAATTTCTCTGCAGGATAGGCTGGAACTGTGATGTTTGAACAGCCTGTGTCTTAGACATGAAAAAGGTGAAAAGGGGAAGCAGACTGTTTATAGCTCAGTACCTTTTTTTTTTATTTTCTTTATATAAACTGAAATAACGTACTTATTTGGAAATAGATCATGTCTTTTTTTCCAAGCGTTTTAGAGATTTTATTTGCAGTGTATATGCTGTCTAATGTTCTAAGATATTTTGATATGAGACCAAAGTCTCGATTGCAAGAGAGAAAAGGCCCTTGCACAGGGAAGTACTGGGTAATTATCAAATTTTTCTGGTTCAGTTCAAAAAAGATAGAATCTATACAAAGACTTATTCTTGTTTTGGCCTACAATTGTCACAGAACTGCCTTATTTCTGTATAGTTCTCAGTTTCATGCACATCATTTTGGTATTTGGACAATAGAGAGCAAACTTAATTAGACCTCTTTTTTGCCACCCTTTCAGGATATAAATAAATACTAGTAGTATTGTATTATGTTTGATATAATGAATGCCAAAAACATTTAATGAAATTTTCCATAAGTAATAAAATTCTTCTACTGGCATTTTTAGAAGCGATATTATTTTCATGTAGTCAAATGCTCAAAATAAAACATAGCTTTTATTTTAGGCAGCAATCAGGTGTCTCATGCTTTAAAGCTACATAGAAATTCTTGCTCTTTCTTTTGTGAACTGCAAGTTCAGGTTAAGCAGCTTGTTTTGCAACAAAGTTTAAGTGAGAGCATTTAATTGTATTGTTTAATACCTTACATGTGCAACACACATCCACTTGTCAGCATCCAAATTTGTAGTTAATGTTTTTCCTGTAATAATTCCAGTTAAAAGGTTTGCTAACTATAAGGTTGGGGTGAACACAGAATTTGAACACAGAATGAACACAGAATTGAACACAGAATGAACACAGTTAAACACAGAATATTTTCCACATAAGCTTTATATTGAACTCTGTTGACAAATGTTACATTTTTTGCCACTATAATATTAGCATTTTAAAGGAAATGATTTGATATGCTCAGATACAGCCTAGAGAACATCTTGTGGTAAGGAATAGCTAATATCTTAAAGAATATAATATAATAATATCTTAATATCTTATCTTCTTCAGTGCACTTAAGTTGCCTTATTTTTCTTAAAATTTTCTAACTTATTGAAAGCAAATAAGGTGTTAAAACATTTTTTTGCTCAGTACTCACTGCTACACAATGCTTGAAAGATGCAGACTTTGGACATCTGTTGTCTACGTTGTCTCTTCTACTTTCTTTTTCTTTTATCATCTCTTTAATCTTAAAAATATAGGGTCAAACATTGTATACCTTCCAAATAAAAAGTTATTTTTAATTTTTAACCTTATAAAAACATTTATTTTGGCATACAAAAACAAAAATTTACATTACAAATTGCAATTGTAGATTAAGTTACATGGAACAGCCCTCGGAATTAGGAAAAATAAGGTCGGCAATAATTTGCCGACCTTAATCTATGCATCAGGTTGGCAGAAAAAATGTAAAACAAAGGTTTAATCATAAACATAGAAACAAGGTTGGCGATTTTTTGCCGACCTCAAACACTTCAAGGTTGGCAGTTAGGTCGTCATTGCCAAATGCAGAGACTTGATGGAATGAATAAAGCAACTGCAAATATAAGCAATGTCAGACAAAAAATATAAATTCAAACTCACCTGCAGTGAAATTCTCTACCTTTAGCTGGATTTGTATATTGTAATGAGTCACATAGGCCAGACCTTTAAACTTAGCTTATTTGATTTTATTCCTATTATAATCACTATCTATTATTACCTTTTCTTTTCCAAGGACTTCCACTTATTAACTTGTCCATTACAAACAGTTTAAAACTGAATACACTTAAAAATGATAGTTCATTAGTCAAATAAAATATAGAATGTGTGTTACAAACAGGAATTTTCAACAAATGTCTTGTGTAAAAGTAAATAAAACTCAATCTTGCGTGACTGAATTAAAGGCCAGTTGCACTTTTTAACTGTAACTGTTCATTTATGCTCAAAAAACATTTAATCATCTAATTTTTTTTCTCAAACATCAAACACATTGATTTCTTAGAATTCTTTCTTATTTTTGTGTATTTCTGATTTATGCAATTTATAGTTTTAAATCTTGTCAAGTGTTTTCTTGATCTTTAACTCTAATTTTTGCTTTCTGTTAACTTCTAACTGAAATAGTGGTTGCTTGCAACCTTTTTGTTGCTCTTCGTTAACTTCTAACTGAAATAGTGGTTTCTTGCAACTTTTTGCAACTTGAAAGGTCCCAAGATTGAAGATACAGATTTTATATTACTCCATATTACAATTTTTTGAATGTGAAAAAAAATTTAGGGGGTAATATTTCATTGTTAAAATAACTCCACCACAAAAAGTTAAATTTTTTATACATTTAAAAAAAAAAACGAATGTAGCAGCAGAATTAATCAATATATTATATGATGTCCTTATCTAATTATGTCATTGTTTGCGTCATAAATCAGTTTTACATATCCTATATCTTTGACTTTAATGGATTGTTGCTTGAAATGCCTTTTGGGCTTTTTCAAATTGATCATCCATAAGCTTATAGTCTCCAGGCTGTTTTAACGGTAAAGGTGGTAGAATTCCACAAATGATTTCACTGTCTTTGTATTTTATAACATCAGGAAAAGCTAGCCATTTAAAAAGGTTCTTGACTGCAGAAGCATACTTCATACAGCTCACCATGTAACCATCACTGAGAACCTAATATGAGTTATGATTTTTCTAGTTTGAAAAATCTGATTCTCATTTGACAAAAGTAAAACTTCCTTTAAATTTAGTGACAAATTCAAAATGATCAAATAATGTTTAAAAAAAATGTTTTTATTTGAGTGAAAAACGTTTTTTTTAAACATTGAATGAAAATGAAGTACCTCATTTATAATCCCAGGATACCAATTGCCCATATAAATAACAACAATCCAATTGTTTTCATGCCATGCACCAGATAAATCGATGGCAATGCTTATAAATTCCTTTTCAAATTCTTCATTTGCTAATTCTTCTTGATCTATATAAAGGAAAATAAAAATATTTATACAAACACTTGTACAAATATTTATAATTACAAAATAATATTAAAATATATATTAATGAGAGTAGATATAAAAATTATTACCTTGATCTGCTGTCTCTTCTTCTTCGTTATCCACATTAGTACTACCAACATCATTTAATTTAATCTTTTGTCTTTTTTTAGCCTGCTCCAACGTGAAAATAGTGATCTTATTTGCTGAGTTGTTACGTATTCTGAGACTTGAAGCTCTTTTCTTATCAAAAGGTGCACCTGCTCTGGGCTGAACTTTTTTCCAGATACTTCACCTTTCATAAAGAGTTTACATAATATATCTTTTTGTCTCATACTATACCGGAAGGTACTGCGTGTAAGTAAAGCCCAACCTTTAACATATTTCCTAATGTCAGAACATTCTTCTTCAAATACCTCTTGTTATGAGTTTGGTTTATTACTATGTAAGTTTGACTGAACTTGCATCTTTATTATGAAACTCTGTCTCACGTTATCCATTCCTGATATTAAAGTGCTGATAATGTGTCTTCCTGACATCATGTGTTTTTCTAGTTCTTCTGATGTATGGAATGATCCATTACAAATTGGCTCAGAGCAAAAGTGAAACAAATTTAGTGATCTATCTTTGCGAAACTTTTCCTTCATATTGCTTTTAAAAACTCTTGCTTTCTTGTCAGTATCACTATATGGGTGTGTTAAAAACATTTGCAGATCAAAATTGACATTAGAATATTCTTGTTTAACTCCATCACCAACTGCATAGTATCGCCACATTGTCATATAGTTACGAAAGAACTCATATAGTTATGAAACAAATGATACTGACCTATTTTAGCTATTTTTGTTCCACTCAACTTGCTTTTGCCCTTTATAGTGGCAACACCAACAGCAGAGTTTTTCAGCCCATGTCCGTAATGTAAAGCAGTATAAATGTCCTCTGCACATATCAAATCGTTACCAGCATCAACAAAGCTACAAATCAATGACTTTGCTCTGGCAGCTTCTCTGTCGCACTGATCCTTGCCACTTGGTTATTTTTGCACAGCATAAAAAGCGCTTCCATTATAAAGTTGCCATGGTACAATGAAGCATTGTCAGATTTTGCAAATAAATTATTAACACCAGAATGGTCATGCTTAAACTTCAGAAGAACTAATTGGACAATTGATAGTGTTTCTGATAAACCTTGCTCACACCTATAAAGAGCTGTAAAATGCACCTTTTTATGTAAAATGTTGTTTTTCTCAGTGAAGAAAATGTCTACATGCAGTGACATCCCCTTTTTTCCAAAATATTCTTTTTGACCTTCCCTGAATTTGGATGGTAGAACTTTTTGGCAATAGTCTTTCAACCAAAATCCAGTTTCTTCATCAAGACTTTCAAAAGCAAAAACTTTGGCTTTTTTCTGTTGACAATCACGCATTAAATGTTTTTCATAATCAATGATATCTTTTTCAGCAATTTCAATATCATAAATAGTATCCTTGTCGGCTGAATTATTTGATGCTTATCTTTTTATCTCAACTAAGGATTTGTTTAAACTTTCACACTCATAACAAATCTTATCCTTAGGTGCTATTGAAATCTGTTGCAATTGCTTGTCGGTTAAATCACTTAAAGCAAATATTGGGCAGTGGGAGATAGAATTAGGGTAGGTTGCACTGCAGTTAAACTGGAAATTAGTTTTGTAATATCGTTTGCTGCATTCAAATAAATTACTCAGCTCTCTATTCTGGTACTTCAAAGATAAATCTTGCAACATAGAGAAACCATTCATAGCTGCAGCAGTATTATCATCCAGTCCCGCTAAACATTTTCGTTGAGATGGTTTAACAGCATGAAGTATTCGCCACAAACTGCTTTCCGATAAAGGAGAGTAGTTCTCACTTCTGCAAACTTCATTATAAAATGCAGTTGTAAAATTATAAAAACTCATTTTAGCTGTCAAAACTGCAAGAGATATTTTATATACATCATTTGAGTCAAGTTTAATTTTTGTACTCCATATGCAACATCTTGAAGAAGGTTGCTGTTAAATATGAAATCGAGAAAATGTTCAGCTTTTTTCTGGTCTAGTCGATTTCTCGTAATTTCTATTTTGACAGGAATAGTTATACCTATGTTAACATTCTTCATTTTTCGTGCCTGGTCTATCTTATATTTAGAGCACCCAAAAACTTTCATAATTAACTTCTTAGTAAATTTTTCATGTTCAATTAAACACAGAACAATATGTTTACCCATAGAGTCACTTTCTTCATAATTTTTAACAAATTATTTTTAGATCATTTTGTATCATTGTCTGAAGTTTCCAAAGATCTATTTAAAACAATTGAGATAAAGTCTTCACTCTGATCTGGGGCAACAGCTTCAGCGAACTTCTTTGCAAGCTGTACCTTGGCTCTTTCAAATTTTCTTCGTAAACTATTTTTGGTTCAATTGCTGAGATCAGCTATCTTTTTATTCTTTATCTGAAACTGAAAAGAGCTGATGTGGAGTGCTTCTGATAAGTTGTTACCAGTAGATTAGCACCTTCAACCTTTTCTCCAGAAAGTAAAATTTCTTTAGGCTCAAAATCAAAATCAGTTGTGTCTTCAACTATCTCTTCGTTAGTGGCAGTACTTGTTTTAGTTTGAATAAGAATGCTTAAGGTGATTGTGACAAAATACGGAACCTACAGGAACATTTTTGTTGTAATGTTTTGAAACATTTGTTGACATATTTATTAAAACACTTCTTACAGCTGGTGATTTTTTACCAACACTTAGTTCATGCATTGAATGACAGCATCTTCTTGGAGGAACCCAGCAAATACCATGAATTTTAACAAAAATCAAATTTTGAAATATTTATTTTAAAGGTTTAGTAATTAAATTTTGTTGTTGTTGAAATACGGTTGTAAACAAATTCTTACCAAAGTTAAATCTATGGTAAGGTCTTATATAGTTATTATCAGATCAAGTGATATGCACCCTCGGTTTTCTATAAGAGACTTTTCTGTCCATTCTGTCTTTTGGTGCGCCTTTAAAACCTAAAAACATAGATATTATGCAATGAATTAAACAACAATCGTTTTACACTACTATATGATGCTAACGGGGTTTTTTTTACAACTCCTAAGAGCATTTCTTACTTTATTTTTTACAAAGTGTGCTTTAACATTGAAAGTCAGATCTTGTATCTTGAATAACCTTTTTTCATTGAAACGAGGATATGGTCCACACTTGACATCATTAACTTTGCAAACATTTTGAACAACAACCTCTTGCACTGACATTTTTTGCAAGTAAGCGTGTTTTTTTAAAGTACATTTAGCATAAAATGCTCATTCTCTGTTCTGAATAATTCAGAAGTAAATGCTCAATAAACCATACTGAATAACTGTAAATTAAGAAATAATGCCTAACAATAATTAATTATGTTCAATAAACATCAAGTTAAAAATCTTTACTGGAAAAAAAATTTTTAAAAGTCTACAATTGTATAAATGAAAAAAACAAACAAACAGCTTTAGCATCATTTTGATGTGAAGTTATTTCAACAATGTAATATTACCCCCTAAGTTTTTTTTTTGCATTAAAAAAATTGTAATAAGGAGTAATAGAAAATTTATAAATTCAATCTTAGGACCTTTCCCATTTCCCATAATGGCTGATATTTGAACGCTAATTAAAACATTTTTTGACACTTTGATGTCTCAAGTTTTTTTGTAAACAATATCCTCTCAGTTTCTTTAGACCATTCAAATAACAATGAGATACTTTTTCAAAAAAGAATAAGATAAGTCCTGGGCACTTTTTACGCTCCGAGATAAAGGTATTTAAAGTAGGCCCCAAATTCAAAAATGTGTGATTTCAGCTTATGATTTTTAGACAAAGAAAGAGTTGTCCTCAGGTTTTTTGATTTTTTTTTTAAAGTTCCACCTATACTTCTATAATATAAAAAGAAACTTAGGGTGCAGTGGTCTCATTGCTTTTAATCTTAGTTTAAAAATCATAAAACCCCAAAAGTGACTTTCCAAGTATTAAAAGGGCAAATATTACAAACAACGCAATATGTAAAATTGAGAATGAAAAGATATCACTTTTGAGCATTGCATAGTTTTCTCAGAAATTGGCTCTTAAATTGGTGCTAGTAAAGAATATGATAACACCATCTAATTAATCATAATAACTTCCAACGAATAAAAAATGTTGAAATTTAAAATGATATTTCAAATTTAGTTTTTTATCTTTAACAAATTTTTTTTAAACATCTTCGCTTCCAACAAGGCTGCAAGCAGCCACTAATTAAAGTTAGAAGGTACTGAAAAAGATAAGATGAAGATTGCAGAGCAAGATAACGATTGACGGATGACTTAAAAGAGTGCAAATTATATGAATCAGGAAAGCAAGATGAAGGAAGCGAATTCCAAAGAACTGTTGTTCGAGGAAAAAAACTAGATGAATAAACCTTTTTGGAGCACTTAAGAACAGTCACAGAAAAAGGATGACACTTAATTGAATGACGAGTAACACGAGAATGAATTTTAGTAGATGGCACAAGAGACGCTAGCTCTTTAGAGCAGTGCACATTATAGTATTTGTAGAAAAGGGAAAGAGAAGCAACAGTACGACGATGTGATAATGGTTGGAGGTTGGCTGCAAGAGCAGGTCCAAATATGTTTACAAGGCGTTTTTGCACCTTGTCTAAAAGAGAAAGGGCATCATTAGAAAATCCGCCCCAGATATGGCAACAGTATTCCATACAAGGCCGGATTTGAGATTTATAGAGATAGAGAATAGAATCCGAAGTAAGAAAGTGATGAGCTCGATAAAGAGATGCAACCTTAGCAAATGCTAATTTTGCGACTGATTTGATATATGGTTTCCAAGAAAGATTGGAAGTAAGAGTTAATCCTAGAAGATCAAGAGTAGGTGACTCATCGAGTACATCGCCGTTCATAAATATAGGAAGATCTAAATTATTGCGATAACGATTGGCTGAAAAAAATTGAGTTTTATCTGAATTAAAGTTCACCAGCCACTGTGAGCCCCATGCTGTAGCAGAAGTGAGATCCTTTTCAAGCTCAAATGCCCCCTCCAAGCAATCAGAGGGTGTAGGTTTCTTATTACGACAAGAATAAATGGTAGTATCATCTGCAAACAATGCCACCTTAGATGTGAGAGTATCTGAAAGATCATTAATGTAAATTAAAAAGAGTATAGGGCCAAGGATAGAACCTTGAGGAACCCCTGAAGTTACAGAATAAGAAGAAGAGTGTTGTCCATCAAGGACAACTTTTATGCTACGATTGGAAAGGAAGGATTCAATGATCATAAAGATGTTGCCGGATACACCATAAGAAGAAAGCTTATGGAGAAGACCAGCATGCCAAACTTTATCAAACGCTTTTGAAATGTCAAGAGCGATGGCCTTAACCTCTCCACCTTCATCTAATGCACGATAAAACCTGTCAGTTATTACTGTTAGCAAATTAGCTGTAGAACGAGAAGATCGAAATCCATATTGATGGTCAGAAAGTAAGTTATTAGATTCAAGATGAGAAATTAAGTGTTTGTTAATTAAAGATTCAAAAACCTTGCTTATGATAGGAAGAAGACTTATGGGACGGTAGTTAGACGAATCAGATTGCTCCCCAGAATTTTTGAAGATAGGGATAACAGATGCCACTTTCCAGCAGGCTGGAAAACAAGACTCTGATAAGCACTTGTTGAATAGTTTTGAGAGTATAGACGACAGCTCTGGAGAACACTTCTGCAAGACAATAACAGGTATGTTGTCTGGGCCACAAGCTGTAGAAGAGTCTAGGCAGGAAATCACTTTAGATACAGATGCTGGAGTGATATGAATGTCAAGCAATGGATCAACCTGTTTGTTGGCAATATCAGGTAGAACGCAATTAGTGGAATCATGAGATGATATTGATGAAAAGTTTTTATCAAACAGTTCGGCTTTGTCTTTAGGTGAGGTGACAAAGTCTGAACCATACAAGAGAGGTGGAATTATAGATTTGCCCTTATTATTGATATTATTAAAGATTCTCCAGAAGTCACGAGAGCCTAATTTTTGAGATAAGATACGAGATTTCATGACCTGAGAATAGCGGGTTTTGGCGTTAGACAAAACCTTTTTACATTTGTTTCTAGCAGTAATAAACAGACGTCTGTTTTCTGGAGAATTGTTTTGCTGATAAATATGGAAGTAACGGTTTCGATTGGCAATCGCAGCAGCACAGTGTGAGGAAAATCATGGAGGAGAGTGAGGCTTGACCTGGAATCGTCGAGAGGGAATAAAAGATTCCATGCCAGCCTGAATCCACAAAGTTATGCAAGAAGCACATTTGTCGACAGGAAGACAAAAGATTTCTACCCAACGGCCATCACGAAGAAAATCACGGAAAGAATCCCAGTCAGCCTTACTGTAGTTGTAAGAGGTTCGATAATAGGGGTATTCAGGTGATGAAGAAGAATGAGATATTAGTTTTAGAGAGATCAAACTGTGATCAGAAGCACCTAAGGGTGAATGTGGAGAAACTGAGCACTGACTAGGATCAGAAACAAGACATAAGTCGAGTAGAGAAGGTAGATGATGATTCGGGTTGTCAGGAACGAGTTGGAAAGTTGACTATTTGAGTTAGGGATTGAGAAAGGCAAAAGTTGTGGGCTTTAATGCCTGCAGAGTCACTGACACTAGAGCCAAGCCATTCAGAGTGGTGAGAATTAAAGTCACCGACAACGATTATATTAGCTGATGGATAAAGAGAGAGGGCTTGGTCAATATGATCAGAAATAACATCAAAAAGAGTGCAGTCTTGAGATGAAGGAGAGCGATATAGAACAAAGAGAAAGGCAATAGAGTGAAGTGGTGCTAAACGAAAGCACATGAAAGAATAGTCTGTGGATTCAAACCTAGTTTCACGACAAATGGGTGAATTCTTACGATGATGATGATAGTTTTTTGTGTTTTATAGTTTTTGGTACTTTATTCATTTTTAAATTAGGTTGAAGAACCTGACTCAAAGCATAGATAGTACTCAGAACACCATTTAATAGCCCAAGCAATTCCCTCATTACTACTAATAAACCCTAAGCCGTAACAAAGGGCTCCAAATGTGGCCTCCGCAATGCACACCAAAAGTACAAACAGGGACACCATCCATGCGCAACATGGCACTGTTAATACTTTGATATTTTTCAGCTGTTGATGGAATCAGCCTCTCTGAGAGCTTCCACAGAGTTCGGGAAACCTGACTATAAGCCGGCCTCAGAACCATGAAACTGAATTTTAGAGCTGTACCCTCATTAGGAGATAATAGAATGAGTTGCCTAGTCATAAAAACAGAGACACAAGCAAAACCCATCCATTGAGTCAAGAAGATCCAGCATTCAACATCCTAAACTGGAAACAATGTATTAAAAATACATCTGCGCCAGCCTAATAGATGAAGAAGGGGTGCAAGGCTGGTCAACAGGTAGAATCTGTTTACCCCTTAAGTCATTGCCTAGGAGGCCTTCTACAAGACAGTAGCCGGGTGCATTTAACATCTGCCCAAGGTGAGTATTTTTATCGAGACACCATCTCTAGCCTTTACTCAACCAAGAGCCCCAAGGCAGGGGGTGTTTTAAATCGGAGTTGGCATCTCCTAGCCTTTGCCTAAAAAGGCGTATCCCGCAAGGCAGCAGGACATGAAGCAGATTGTACTGGGTTACATGTTACCAGTAGCAGGATAACCTGATCTGACTTTAAAATCCATAGCTATATTTATTGTTTCTTAAGGTGAAACATTTGTAAATAAGCTTGTATACCAGTATCAGGCTTGAACAGGAATGGTGTGCGATCGCACGCTGTAACTGACCACACTTATAATATTTTTTTTTTACATCTTGACCATGGTAAATTTGATGTTTTAACAATTTAAATGCTGTAAAAAAAATTGTTACATTATAAATAACTTTTAATCATTGATCTTTTCTTAAGTTTTTTATATTTTACGCAAAGACTTTAAATAAAATAAAAAGTATGATTAAAGTGTTTGTTAAAAATTAGTGTTTTTTTTTGTAAATTAACAAATGTTATATTTAAATTTTTTTTATGTAGGCATGTTTTATGATAAATTTAAATATAAGTATTTGTTTGAAACTATTTTTCCATGTTTTTCTAAAAATCTTTTGAAAGATGATTTTTTAAGTTACTTTAAATTATGAATAAGTTGAATTAAATCTTCTGTTGCAATGGAATGAGTTAATTGCTTAATTATTATTATTATTTTTTGTTTCTATTTTTACAAAGAATTGTTTAAACTTTATTTTTTTAACTTGATGATTAACTAATCAGAGCATGAAATGATTAAAATTTTCTATATTAAATAGACTACGGTATTTTTTTAAACAGTTTTTTTTTTTTTTTACAACTTTTAGGAAAAAATGAATGTTTATACAATTTAAAAATATTATATGTAACACTTTTTAGTAATTTAAATAAAATTTGTTCATTAATTAAACAATCATTAGAAGTAGTTTGTAAAAGTGTTTTGCGTAACTTTATATAATAAAACGTTTCAAAAGACAAATAATCAATTGTTAAAAAAATAATAAAAGACGTTTCAAAAGACAAATTTTTTAGTAATTTATTTTAAAATGCAATTAAAGACGTAACAAAAAGTAATTTTCGCTTCGATTTTAAGTTTTATTTTGGTGCTTATATATTTTCTTTTTCATAAGGAGTTTTTTTTTTTTTTCCTTCATTATTATTATTTTTTTAATTTTCTTCCTAGTTTAAGTTTAGCTAGCGTTTCTTTTTTCAGCGCATTTCTAAAATGTTTAAAATTATTTAACCCCTTTCCTGTGGAGTTTTTTTTTCTTAACTTTTGCTCATTGTGGAGTTTTTTTTTTTCAAATTTTTTTTTTTTCAATACATTGATTATACATTTTTTTATAATTTTTTTAAATTTAAGTAGCATATTATGATCAAAAAATATGATTTCAGGCTGGAAATGAAGTTTTTTATAATTTTTTTTTTTCAAAATACATTTTTTATAATTTTTTTTTATCTAAATAAAACAATATGAACAAAAAAATTTATACATTAGAATTGTTGGGTAGTATGGTAGATTTGGAAGCACGGTGCTACACACAAACCAACATCACAATCAGTACACTGAACATGTACATCTTTGCAAATTTTTTGTGCAGAACAAACAGCACAAACTCATTGAGCATTTACTTTTTTTTATGGTGGGTACATAACTTGGAAAGTGTCTGGATGCAATTTGCAAAGGACTACCTTCGAAAGATGTTGGGTGACCGACATGCTCGGGCGCATGATATTCCTTAATCAGACGCTCAATGAGTTTCAAATGAAACTGAACATGATTGAGTTTGTTATTTTGGTCTTTCTTATACAGCACATAAGAGTTCAAGGTAACCTTGGTTATCAGATGACGGAATAACTTTTTATACAAACTTTGTGTCTTTCTTTCAGCTGTATATGATGTTAACATTTGGTTTGATACATCAACAGCACCCATGTTGGGATTGTAATCACAGATGACCACCAGTTTTACTCTAATGCCACAATGACTAACAACATCTTGAACTGCAGCGGTATGATAAGTTGGCATGATTGTAACATCTTTTTTGTCATGCCATTTTAAAGACATCAGTTTTCCGCAAAACCTTGAAATGTTTTTGTTTAAGCGAACAGTCCCAACTGCATCAGTTTGGTTTTGTATAAATTCTCTGAACAGTGATGGAGATGTGTAGAAGTTATCCATGAATACTGTATAATCATTCCCTAGAAGATCGTGCAGTAATGTCAAGATGCTTGCAATTGCATTGCAGGTCCAATATGAGTAAATTCTTTCTAGATATAACCACTACCTGATTCACAGAGCAGGTATGATTTTAAACCAAATTGAGCTCGTTTCAGTGGTATATATTGTTTCATTGCTAATCTTCCCTTCAAGAGCATCAGGGAATTGTCAATCGCTATATTCTGGTCAGGTGTATTCACTATTGAAAATCTGTAAACAATCACTTTGAAAACAGGTTTGATTTTATTGAATGACTTCTCTGCATTAGACTCAGCTACTGGGAGGGCCGTGTTGTCAACAAAATGTAAATATCCCATAAGAAGGAGGAATCGAACTATGGACATTATACGTCGCACATAAGATGTGGCCAACATTGGATTAGTAGTTGAATACATTGCCAATTCCGGTTTTTGTACTAACCCTGGTACAAAAATATGGCTAGAAAAACTTTCATCACACAGGGATTTGTATCTCTCCGCTTTTTCAACCTAGATTTTCTTTGCATACGTGGATTCGCAAATAGCTGAGAATAACAGCAATTAGTTTCAATTACAATTGGATAAACGGTATTATCAGTCATAAATTGTTTGAAATATTCAAGAGGGTTATCTGGTGACATTACCTGAATTTTTAGGCCGGGAGTGCCTGTGAATGGGAGTTGCTGTTGTATCTGCTGTGGTGCATTAGTCCATTGGAACACATCATCGTCATCAGCATCATAATCAAATATTCCAGCATCTGCAACAGATCTAGCATTGGAATCCTCGCTGGAACTTCATCAGAACTATCAAAATTCGAAATTTCAAGTGAAATGTCACTTCCGTATTCTGAACTGGAATCAATGTGTTGAATTAACGCTTCCAATTCGGCTGCTGTCAATTTACATTTTCTGGAATTTTATTTTGTATCTGCCATTATTTATTTTTGTGGTTCTGGAATCCAAAACAAATGAAAAAATACCTTTTTACAAACATCTAAAAAACAAAACAAAATAAAATAAAAATTTTCTTAAAAGTTTCTTCATTCATACCTTCTCTTCAAACTATTCAAGCCAAGATAAATAAGAAAAAGAAAAAAAAAATATAATAAACATTCAATGCAATGTGCTCTTTTCATTTAAATAAGAAAAGTAAAACAACCATATTACGTGCACAACAGTACCTAGATGTCAATGTCAGTAAAAAACGTAATATTACAGTTGTCACATTGTGGTAAAATTTAGTTAAACCGTAATATTACGGTCACCACAGAAAAAGGGTTAAACATCTAAACATCACGGTCAAGTTGTCAAAAAATATAATCATTTCCATGGTCAACAATAGTGCTTGATCACACATCATTCCTGTCCAAGCCTGCAGTATATTTTTGTTGCTTTGTTATAAACAAAAGTTTTATAAAAAAATCTTTGTGATAAAAAAATTAACTTTTTTTATTTTGTAAAAGTTTCTGTTGCCTTCATATACATAGTTTGATTTATGTGATAAAATTAGGTTGTTTTTTTTTATATATATAGAAATTTAAAATTTCAATACTTAGACAAAGATTTTAATGAGTTATTTGTGCTAATTGCTTCACTTTATTTAGAATGTAGCAAGCCACTTGGTCTTGAGAGTAGAAAAATTCTTGATAAGGCAATATTTGCACCACCAAATGCTGTTGCTAGTAGCAAAGAAGGATATTATGCACGTTTGAATAATAAATTAGCTTGGTGTATACCAAACTCACCTAATAGTAAAGATTCTGTTTTTAAAGATGATGTGTATATAACTATAGATCTTATTGATGAATATCAAATCACTGCTATATCTCTTCAAGGATACAAGTCATATAGTGTTGGCCCAATGATTAGAATTTCCTATGAGATTCTAGATCATGGATTTTTTGAATACAAGACAAAAAATGATGAGTCAGATGTAAGATTTATTTAATTTAAGTTTTATACTAAAGTATGTTATTGA